>NC_141542.1:68807500-68978333 GCF_021556685.1 Rattus norvegicus | reverse complement strand
CAAATACACTCAGGAGGAGTGGAAGACAGGAGATAATCAAACTTGGAGCTTAAATCAACCAAGTAGAAACAAAAAAGGACTATACAAAAAATCAACAGAACCAAAAGCTGATTCTTTGAGAAAATCAACAAGATAGATAAACCCTTAGCCAGATTAAACAGAGGACAAAGAGAGGGTTCCAAATTAACAAAATCAGAAATCAAAAGGGAGACATAACAACAGAATCAGAGGAAATTCAAAAAAGTCATCAGATCCTACCACAAAAGCCTATTTACAACAAAACTTGAAAACCTGGAAGGAATGGACAATTTACTAGACAGATTCCAGGTACCGAAGTTAAATCAGGAATAGACAAACCATTTAAACAACCCCATAACTCCTAAAGAAATAGAAGCAGTCATTAAAAGTCTCCCAACCAAAAAGAGCCCAGGTCTAGATGGGTTCAGTGCAGAATTCTATCAGACCTTTATAGAAGACCTCAAACCGAGTTATTCCACAAAATTGAAACAGATGGAGTGCTAACGAATGCCTTCTATGAAGCCACAATTACTCTTTACCTAAACCACACAAAGACCCAACAAAGAACGAGAACTTCAGACCAATTTCCCTTATGAATATCGATGTAAAAATACTCAATAAAATTCTTGCAAACAGAATTCAAGGGCACATCAAAACAATTATGTATCATGATCAAGTAGGCTTCATTCCAGGGATGCAGGGATGGTTTAATATATGGAAAAACATCAACATAAACAACTATATAAACAAACTGAAAGATACAAACCACATGATCATTTCATTAGATGCTGAGAAAGCATTTGACAAAATCCAACAGCCCTTCATGATAAAAGTCCTGGAAAGGATAGGAATTCAAGGCCCATACCTAAACATAGTAAAAGCCATATATAGGAATCATAATATTAAACTATATGGAGAGAAACTTGAAACAATACCACTAAAATCAGGGACTAGACAAGGCTGCCCACTCTCTCCCTATTTATTCAATATAGTTCTCAAAGTCCTAGCCAGAGCAATCAGACAACAAAAAGAGATCAAAGGGATACAGATTGGAAAGGAAGAAGTCAAAATATAACCATTTGCAGATGATATGATCGTATATTTAAGTGATCTCAAAAGTTCCACCAGAGAACTACTAAACCTGTTGAACACCTTCAGCAAAGTGGCTGGGTATAAAATTAACTCAAATAAATCAGTAGCCTTCCTCTACATGAAAGAAAAACAAGCTGAGAAAGAAATTGGAAAATGACACCCTTCATAATAGGCGCAAATAATATAAAATACCTCTGTGTGACTTTAACCAAGCAAGTGAAATATCTGTATGATAAGAACTTCAAGCCTCTGAAGAAAGAAATTGAAGAAGATCTCAAAAGATGGAAAGAACTCCCATGCTCATGGATTGGCCAGATGAGTTTATTAAAAATGGCCATTTTACCAAGAGCGATCAACAGATTCAGTGAAATCCACATCAAAATTCCAATCCAATTCTTCATAGAGTTAGACAGAACAATTTGCAAATTTATCTGGAATAACAAAAAACCCAGGATAGCTGAAACTATCCTAAACAATAAAAGGACATCCAGGGTAATCACTATCACTGAACTCAAGCAGTATTACAGAACAATAGTGATAAAAACTGTATTGTATTGGTACAGAGATAGACAGACCAGTGGAATAGAATTGAAGACCCAGAAATGAACCCACACACCTATGGTCGGTTGATTTTTGACAAAGGAGCCAAAACCATCCAATGGAAAAAAGATAGCACTTTCAGCAAATGGTGCTGGTTCAACTGGATATCAGCATGTAGAAGAATGCAGATCGATCCATTCTTTTCACCCTGTACAAAGATTAAGTCCAAGTGGATCAAAGATCTTCACATCAAACCAGATACACTAAACTAGTAGAAGAAAAAGTGGGGAAGAATGTCGAACACTTGGGCACTGGAGAAAACTTCCTGAAGTACACACCTGTGGCTTATGCTCTAAGATCAAGAATCGACAAATGGACACCGCCGGAACCTGAAGGAAACAGACCGGATAAACAGTTCTCTGCACCCAAATCCCATGGGAGGGAGAGCTAAACCTTCAGAGAGGCAGACAAGCCTGGGAAACTAGAAGAGACTGCTCTCTGTACATACATCTCGGACGCCAGAGGAAAACACCAAAGGCCATCTGGAACCCTGGTGCACTAAAGCTCCCGGAAGGGGCGGCACAGGTCTTCCTGGTTGCTGCCGCCGCAGAGAGCCCGTGGGCAGCACCCCGAGAGCAAACTTGAGCCTCGGGACCACAGGTAAGACCAACTTGTCTGCTGCAAGAAAGCTGCCTGGTGAAATCGGGACACACAGAGGCAGAATTCCTCTAGGACTGGGCACGTCCTGTGTTTACCGGGAGTCCCACACCCGCGGATCCTGGCCCGCAGCAGCTCTCTGCTCCCAGACCCCGTGGGAAAGAGACCTCACCGCCTGGTCAGGTGGGCACTCCTGAGGCTGCAGAGCAGAAGAGACCACCAACACTGCCCACCCCTGCCCAAATCCCTGGCCCAAGAGGAAACTGTATAAGGCCTCTGGGCTCCCGTTGGGGAGGGCCGAAGAGCGGCAGGACCCCTGCCTGAGACACTGCCGGAACCTGAAGGAAACAGACCGGATAAACAGTTCTCTGCACCCAAATCCCATGGGTTGGAGAGCTAAACCTTCAGAGAGGCAGACAAGCCTGGGAAACCAGGAGAGACTGCTCTCTGTACATACATCTCGGACGCCAGAGGAAAACACCAAAGGCCATCTGGAACCCTGGTGCACTGAAGCTCCCAGAAGGGGCAGCACAGGACTTCCTGGTTGCTGCCGCCGCAGAGAGCCCGTGGGCAGCACCCCTCGAGCGAACTTGAGCCTCAGGACCACAGGTAAGACCAACTTGTATGCTGCAAGTGACCTGCCTGGTGAACTCAAGACACAGGCCCACAGGAACAGCTGAAGACCTGTACAGAGGAAAAACTACACGCACGAAAGCAGAACACTCTGTCCCCATAACTGGCTGAAAGAAAACAGTAAAACAGGTCTACAGCACTCCTGACACACAGGCTTATAGGGACAGTCTAGCCACTGTCAGAAATAGCAGAACAAAGTAACACTAGAGATAATCTGATGGCTAGAGGCAAGCGCAGGAACCCAAGCAACAGAAACCAAGACTACATGGCATCATTGGAGCCCAATTCTCCCACCAAAACAAACATGGAATGTCCAAACACACCAGAAAAGCAAGATCTAGTTTCAAAATCATATTTGATCATGATGCTGGAGGACTTCAAGAAAGACGTGAAGAACTCCCTTAGAGAAAGACAGGAAAACATTAATAAACAAGTAGAAGCCTACAGAGAGGAATCGCAAAAAATGCCGGAAAGAAATCCAGGAAAACATAAATAAACAAGTAGAAGCCCATAGAGAGGAGTCACAAAAATCCCTGAAAGAATTCCAGGAAAACACAATCAAACAGTTGAAGGAATTAAAAATGGAAATAGAAGCAATCAAGAAAGAACACATGGAAACAAACCTGGATATAGAAAACCAAAAGAAGAGACAAGGAGCTGTAGATACAAGCTTCACCAACAGAATACAAGAGATGGAAGAGAGAATCTCAGGAGCAGAAGATTCCATAGAAATCATTGACTCAACTATCAAAGATAATGTAAAGCAGAAAAAGATACTGGTCCAAAACATACAGGAAATCCAGGACTCAATGAGAAGATCAAACCTAAGGATAATAGGTATAGAAGAGAGTGAAGACTCCCAGCTCAAAGTACCAGTAAATATCTTCAACAAAATCATAGAAGAAAATTTTCCTAACCTAAAAAAAGAGATACGCATAGGCATACAAGAAGCCTACAGAACTCCAAATAGATTGGACCAGAAAAGAAACACCTCCCGTCACATAATTGTCAAAACACCAAACGCACAAAATAAAGAAAGAATATTAAAAGCAGTAAGGGAAAAAGGTCAAGTAACATATAAAGGCAGACCTATCAGAATCATACCAGACTTCTCGCCAGAAACTATGAAGGCCAGAAGATCCTGGACTGATGTCATACAGACCCTAAGAGAACACAAATGCCAGCCCAGGTTACTGTATCCTGCAAAACTCTCAATTAACATAGATGGAGAAACCAAGATATTCCATGACAAAACCAAATTTACACAATATCTTGCTACAAATCCAGCACTACAAGGATAATAAATGGTAGAGCCCAACATAAGGAGGCAAGCTATACCCTAGAAGAAGCAAGAAACTAATCGTCTTGGCAACAAAACAAAGAGAATGAAAGCACACAAACATAACCTCACATCCAAATATGAATATAACGGGAAGCAATAATCACTATTCCTTAATATCTCTCAACATCAATGGCCTCAACTCCCCAATAAAAAGACAAAGATTAACAAACTGGATACACAACGAGGACCCTGCATTCTGCTGCCTACAGGAAACACACCTCAGAAACAAAGACAGACATTACCTCAGAGTGAAAGGCTGGAAAACAATTTTCCAAGCAAATGGTCAGAAGAAGTAAGCTGGAGTAGCCATTCTAATATCAAATAAAATCAATTTTCAACTAAAAGTCATCAAAAAAGATAAGGAAGGACACTTCATATTCATCAAAGGAAAAATCCACCAAGATGAACTCTCAATCCTAAATACCTAGGCTCCAAATACAAGGGCACCTACAAACATAAAAGAAACCTTACTAAAGCTCAAAACACACATTGCACCTCACACAATAATAGTGGGAGATTTCAACACCCCACTCTCATCAATGGACAGATCACGGAAACAGAAATTAAACAAAGATGTAGACAGACTAAGAGAAGTCATGAGCCAAATGGACTTAACGGATATTTATAGAACATTCTATCCTAAAGCAAAAGGATATACCTTCTTCACAGGTCGTCATGGTACTTTCTCCAAAATTGACCATATAACTGGTCAAAAAACGGGCCTCAACAGGTACAGAAAGATAGAAATAATCCCATGCGTGCTATCGGACCACCACGGCCTAAAACTTGTCTTCAATAACAAGAAGGGAAGAATGCCCACATATACATGGAAATTGAACAATGCTCTACTCAATGATAACCTGGTCAAGGAAGAAATAAAGAAAGAAATTAAAAACTTTTTAGAATTGAAAGAAAATGAAGGTACAACATACCCAAACTTATGGGACACAATGAAAGCTGTGCTAAGAGGAAAACTCATAGCGCTGAGTGCCTGCAGAAAGAAACAGGAAAGAGCATATGTCAGCAGCTTGACAGCACACCTAAAAGCTCTAGAACAAAAAGAAGCAAATACACCCAGGAGGAGTAGAAGGCAGGAAATAATCAAACTCAGAGCTGAAATCAACCAAGTAGAAACAAAAAGGACCATAGAAAGAATCAACAGAACCAAAAGTTGGTTCTTTGAGAAAATCAACAAGATAGATAAACCCTTAGCTAGACTAACGAGAGGACACAGAGAGTGTGTCCAAATTAACAAAATCAGAAATGAAAAGGGAGACATAACAACAGATTCAGAGGAAATTCAAAAAATCATCAGATCTTACTATAAAAACCTATATTCAACAAAACTTGAAAATCTTCAGGAAATGGACAATTTCCTAGACAGATACCAGGTACCGAAGTTAAATCAGGAACAGATAAACCAGTTAAACAACCCCATAACTCCTAAGGAAATAGAAGCAGTCATTAAAGGTCTCCCAACCAAAAAGAGCCCAGGTCCAGATGGGTTTAGTGCAGAATTCTATCAAACCTTCATAGAAGACCTCATACCAATATTATCCAAACTATTCCACAAAATTGAAACAGATGGATCACTAACGAATACCTTCTACGAAGCCACAATTACTCTTATACCTAAACCACACAAAGACACAACAAAGAAAGAGAACTTCAGACCATTTTCCCTTATGAATATCGACGAAAAAATACTCAACAAAATTCTGGCAAACCGAATCCAAGAGCACATCAGAACAATCATCCACCATGACCAAGTAGGCTTCATCCCAGGCATGCAGGGATGGTTTAATATACGGAAAACCATCAATGTGATCCATTATATAAACAAACTGAAAGAACAAAACCACATGATCATTTCATTAGACGCTGAGAAAGCATTTGACAAAATTCAACACCCCTTCATGATAAAAGTCCTGGAAAGAATAGGAATTCAAGGCCCACACCTGAACATAGTAAAAGCCATATACAGCAAACCAGTTGCTAACATTAAACTACATGGAGAGAAACTTGAAGCAATCCCACTAAAATCAGGGACTAGACAATGCTGCCCACTCTCTCCCTACTTATTCAATATAGTTCTTGAAGTTCTAGCCAGAGCAATCAGACAACAAATGTAGGTCAAAGGGATACAGATCGGAAAAGAAGAAGTCAAAATATCACTATTTGCAGATCATATGATAGTATATTTAAGTGATCAAAAGTTCCACCAGAGAACTACTAAGGCTGATAAACAACTTCAGCAAATTGCCTGGGTACAAAATTAACTCAAATAAATCAGTTGCCTTCCTCTATACAAAAGAGAAACAAGCCGAGAAAGAAATTAGGGAAACGACACCCTTCATAATAGACCCAAATAATATAAAGTACCTCGGTGTGACTTTAACCAAGCAAGTAAAAGATCTGTACAATAAGAACTTCAAGTCACTGAAGAAGGAAATTGAAGAAGACCTCAGAAGATGGAAAAATCTCTCATGTTCATGGATTGGCAGGAATAATATAGTGAAAATGGCCATTTTACCAAAAGCAATCTACAGATTCAATGCAATTCCCATCAAAATAACAATCCAAGTCTTCAAAGAGTTAGACAGAACAATATGCAAATTCATCTGGAATAACAAAAAACCCAGGATAGCTAAAGCTATCCTCAACAATAAAAGGACTTCAGAGGGAATCACTATCCCTGAACTCAAGCAGTATTACAGAGCAATAGTGATAAAAACTGCATGGTATTGGTACAGAGACAGGCAGATAGACCAATGGAATAGAATTGAAGACCCAGAAATTAACCCACACACCTATGGTCACTTGATTTTTGACAAAGGAGCCAAAACCATCAAATGGAAAAAAGATAGCATTTTCAGCAAATGGTGTTGGTTCAACTGGAGGTAAACATGAAGAAGAATGCAGATCGATCCATGCTTATCACCCTGTACAAAGAATAAGTCCAAGTGGGTCAAGGACCTCCTCATCAAACCAGACACACTCAAACTAATAGAAGAAAAACTAGGGAAGCATCTGGAACACATGGTCACTGGAAAAAATTTCCTAAACCAAACACCAATGGCTTATGCTCTAAGATCAAGAATCGACAAATGGGATCTCATAAAACTGCAAAGCTTCTGTAAGGCAAAGGACACTGTGGTTAGGACAAAATGGCAACCAACAGGTTGGGAAAAGATCTTTACCAATCCTACAACAGATAGAGGCCTTATATCCAAAATATACAAAGAACTCAAGAAGTTAGACCGCAGGGAAACAAATAACCCTATTAAAAATGGGGTTCAGAGCTAAACAAAGAATTCACAGCTGAGGAATGCCGAATGGCTGAGAAACACCTAAAGAAATGTACAACATCTTTAGTCATAAGGGAAATGCAAATCAAAACAACCCTGAGATTTCACCTCACACCAGTGAGAATGGCTAAGATCAAAAACTCAGGGGACAACAGATGCTGGCGAGGATGTGGAGAAAGAGGAACACTCCTCCATTGTTGGTGGGATTGCAGACTGGTACAACCATTCTGGAAATCAGTCTGGAGGATCCTCCGAAAATTGGACATTGAAATGCCTGAGGATCCAGCTATACCTCTCTTTGGCATATACCCAAAAGATGCCCCAACATATAAAAAAGACACGTGCTCCACTATGTTCAGTGCAGCCTTATTTATAATAGCCAGAAGCTGGAAAGAACCCAGATGCCCTTCAACAGAGGAATGGATACAGAAAATGTGGTACATCTACACAATGGAATATTACTCAGCTATCAAAAACAACGAGTTTATGAAATTCGTAGGCAAATGGTTGGAACTGGAAAATATCATCCTGAGTAAGCTAACCCAATTACAGAAAGACATACATGGTATGCACTCATTGATAAGTGGCTATTAGCCCAAATGCTTGAATTACCCTAGATGCCTAGAACAAATGAAACTCAAGACGGATGATCTAAATGTGAATGCTTCTCTCCTTCTTTAAAAAGGGAACAAGAATACCCTTGGCAGGGAAGAGAGAGGCAAAGATTAAAACAGAGACTGAAGGAACACCCATTCAGAGCCTGCCCCACATATGACCCATACATATACAGCCACCCAATTAGACAAGATGGATGAAGCAAAGAAGTGCAGACCGACAGGAGCCGGATGTAGATCGCTCCTGAGAGACACAGCCAGAATACAACAAATACAGAGGCGAATGCCACCAGCAAACCACTGAACTGAGAATAGGACCCCCGTTGAAGGAATCAGAGAAAGAACTGGAAGAGCTTGAAGGGGTTCGAGACCCCATATGTACAACAATTCCAAGCAACCAGAGCTTCCAGGGACTAAGCCACTACCTAAAGACTGTACATGGACTGACCCTGGACTCTGACCTCATAGGTAGCAATGAATATCCTAGTAAGAGCACCAGTGGAAGGGGAAGCCCTGGTCCTGCTAAGACTGAACCCCCAGTGAACTAGACTATGGGGGGAGGGCAGCAATGGGGGGAGGGTTGGGAGGGGAACAGCCATAAGGAAGGGGAGGGGGGAGGGGGATGTTTGCCCGTATACCGGGAAAGGGAATAACACTCGAAATGTATATAAGAAATACTCAAGTTAATAAAAAAAATAAATAAAATGTATTAAAAAAAAGAATCGACAAATGGGATCTCATAAAACTACAAAGCTTCTGTAAGGCAAAGGACATGGTTGTTAGGACAAAACAGCAACCAACAAATTAGGAAAAGATCTTTACCAATCCTACAACTGATAGAGGGCTCATATCCAAAATATACAAAGAACTCATGAAGTTAGACCGTAGGGAGACAAATAACCCTATTAAAAATGGGGTTCAGAACTAAAGAAAGAATTCACAGCTCAGGAATCCCGAATGGCTGAGAAGCACCAAAAGAAATGTTCAACATCCTTAGTCATAAGGGAAATGCAAATCAAAACAACCCTGAGATTTCACCTCTGATTTTAGCCAGTCAGAATGTCTAAGATCAAAAAACTCCTGTGACAGCAGATGCTCGCGAGGATGCGGAGAAAGAGGAACACTCCTCCATTGTTGGTGGGATTGCAGACTGATACAACCATTCTGGAAATCAGTCTGGAGGTTCCTCAGAAATTGGACATTGAACTACCTGAGGACCCCGTTATACTTCTCTTGGGCATATACCCAAAAGATGCCCCAACATATAACAAAGACACATGCTCCACTATGTTCATAGCAGCCTTATTTATAAGAATCAGAAGCTGGAAAGAACTTTAATGCCATTCAACAGAGGAATGGATACAGAAAATGTGGTACATCTACACAATGGAATATTACTCAGCTATCAAAAACAATGAATTTGTGAAATTCATAGGCAAATGGATGGAACTGGAAAATATCATCCTGAATGAGGTAACTCAATCAGAGAAAAACACACATGGTATGCACTCATTGATAAGTGGATATTAGCAAATGCTCAAATTACCCTAAATGCACAGAACACATGAAACTCAAGAAGGATGACCAAATGTGGATGCTTCTCTCCTTCTTTAAAAGGAGAACAAGAATAACCTTGGGAGGGTATAGGGGGCAAACAGAGACTGAAGGAACGACTATTCAGAGCCTGCTCCACATATGGCCCTCACATATACAGCCACCAAATTAAATAATATGGATGAAGCTAAGAAGTGCAGGCTGACAAGAACCGGATGTAGATCTCTCCTGAGAGACACAACCAGAATATGGCAAATACATAGGCACATGCCAGAAGCAAACCACTGAACTGAGAATGGGACCCTACTCAAGGATTCAGAGAAAGGAGTGGAAGAGCTTGAAGGGGCTTGTGACTCCATATGAACAACAATGCCAATGAACCAGAGCTTCCAGGGACTAAGCCACTACCCAAAGACTATACATGAACTGACCCTGGGCTCCAACTGCATAGGTAGCAATGAATAACCTAGTAAGGGAAGCAATGGAAGGGGAAGCCCTTGGTCCTGCCAAGACTGAACTCCCAGTGAACAGGATTATTGCGGGGAGGGCAGTAATGGGAGGAGAATGGGTTAGGGGGATATTGGCTTGGAAACTGGGAGAGGGAATACCAATTGAAATGTAAATAAGAAATACTCTAGTTATTAAAGATGGAGAAAAAATGTGTCCTCTGTACCTAGATCGTGTAGGGGAGAGAGCTGGACTATGAAAAGTGTGGATAACCCTGAGTGCACAGGAGAGACTACCACTTCTGCTTACATTCCTGGGTCAGGAGGAACCTGCTTGGAGAGCTCTGGACAAAGGAACCTAGGAAGAGTCAGGTACAGGATACTTCCAGTCTCCACAGGTTACCAGAACTGAAAGCCAGTCTTTAGGAGTTCTGATATACTTGAGAGCAGATGTAAGACCACCACTTTCTGTCCCAGGGAGCTGCCTCAAGCCCTCTGGACACAGGAACCTAGGAGTAGTCAGGGACAGGATCCTACCGGTGGTTTCCACTGGTGCCCGGAGCTGACACTGTGGCACAGCTCTTTGTACCCAGATCCCACTGGAAGAAAGCCAGTCTCCAGGAATGCTGACAAACAGGCTTACAGGAGGTTCAAGCCACTGTTAGAGAAAGAAAGACAAACTAACACCATAGACAACGTGATTGAAAGAGTTAAGCAAAGGAACCTAAGCAACAGAAAACAAACAAACAAACAAACAAAAAACTACTTGGCATCATCAGAGCCCAGTTCTCACACCAAAGCAAATACTGGATATCAGAACACACCAGAAAAGCAAGAATTGAATTTAAAATAACATCTCATGATGATGATAGAGGACTTTAATAAGGGCATAAATAACTCACTTAAAGAAATGAAGGACTACACAGGTAGACAAGTATAAGCACGTAAAGAGGAAACAACACAAAAAATACCTTGAAGAATTACAGGAAAACACAACCAAAAAGGTAAAGAAATTGAACAAAACCACTCAGAATCTAAAAAATGGAAATAGAAACAATAAAGAAATGACAAATGGAGACAACCCTGGAGAAAGAAAGCCTAGTAAAGAGAATGGAATCATAGACACAAGCATCAACAACAGAATATAAAAGATAAAAGAGAGAATCTCAGGGGCAGAAGATACCATAGAAAACACTGACACAACTGCCAAAGAAAATGCAAAATGCAAAAAAAAAAAAAAAAAAAGAAAAGAAAGAAAAAGAAAAAGAAAAAAACCTCCCAATCCAAAACATCCAGGAAATACAGGACACAATGAGAAGATCAAACCTAAGGATAATAGGTATTGAAGAAAGTAAAGATACCTAACTTAAAGGCCAGTAAATACCTTCAACCAAATTGTAGAAGAAAACTTCACAACCCAAAGAAAGAGATGCCCATAAACATACAAGAAGCCTACAGAACTCTAAATAGATTGGACCAGAAATGAAATTCCTCCTATCACATAATAGTCCAAACAACAAATGAACAAAACAAAGAATATTAAAAGCAGTAACAGATAAAGGTCAAGTACATATAAAGGCAGACTTATCAGAATTATACCACACATCACACCAGAGATTAGGAAAACCAGAAGATCCTGGACAGATGCCATACAGACTCAAAGAGAACACAAATGCCAGCCCAGGCTACTATATCCAGCAAAACTCTCAATTAACATAGATGGAGAAACCAAGATATTCCATGACAAAACCAAATTTACACAATATCTTTCAACAAATTCAGTCCTACAAAGGATGATAGATGGAAACCTCCAGCATAAGTAGGGAAACTACATCCTAAACACATCAAGTAAGTAATCTTCTTGCAACAAACCAAAGAGAAGAGAGCCATATAAACAGAATTCCACCTCTAAAAACAAAACCAACAGGAAACAACAATCACTATTCCTTAATATCTCTTAACATCAGTGGACTCAATTCCCCAGTCAAAAATAGAGACTAATAGACAGGCGATGTAAAGAGGACCCAACATTTTGCTGCATACAGGAAACACACTTCAGTGCCAAAGACAGACACTACCTCAGAGTAAAAGGCTGGAAAACAATTTTCCATGCAAATGGTCTGAAGAAAAAAAGTTGGAGTAGCCATTTTAATATTGAATAAAATTTACTTTCAAGCAAAAGTTACTAAAAAAGATAAGAAAGGACATTTCATATTCACCAAAGGAAAAATCCATCAAGTTGATCCCTCAATCCTGAATATCTCTGCTCCAAAAGCAAGGGCAACTACATTCATAAAAGAAACTTTATTAAAGTTCAAAGCATAGTTTGTACCTCACACAATAATAGTAGGAAACTTCAACACCCCAATCTTTATAATGGACAGCTCATGGAAAGAGAAACTAAAGAGAGACACAAAGAAATTTAGAGAATTTATGAACCAAATGGATTTAACAGATATGTATAGGACATTTCATCTTAAAACAAAAGAATATACCTTCTCATCAGCACCTCATATTACCTTCTCCATAAGTGACCATATAACAGTCACAAAACAAGAGATACAAGAAGATTGAAATAATCTCATGCATCCTGTCAGATCACTACAGACCAAGACTGGTCTTTAGTAAAAAAAAAAGACAGAAAGCCCACCTACAAATGGAAGCTGAACAATGCTCTCCTAATGATAACTTGGTCAAGGAAGACATAATAAAAGAAATTAAAGGTCTTTTAGAATTTAATGAAAATGAAGCCAAACATAACCAAACTTATAGGATACAATGAAAGTATTGCTATGAGGAAAATTAATAGCTCTAAGTGCCTCCAAAAAGAAACTGGAGAGAGAATATACTAGAAACTTGACAGCATACCTAAAAGCTCTAAAACAAAAAGAAGCAAATGTACCCAAGGGGAGTAAAGGGCAGAAAATAAACTCAGGGCTAAATTCAACTATGGAGAAACAAAGAGAACTATACAAAAATCAAACGTGTAGCTGGTTCTTTGACAAAATGAAAAACATAGATAAACCCTTAGCTACACTAACCAGAAGGCACAGAGAGAATATTCAAATTAACAAAATCCTAAATGAAAAGGGAGACATAACAACAGAATCTGAGCAAATTCAAAAAAGTCATCAGATCCTACTACCAAAGCCTATACTCAACAAAACTGTAAAATCTATATGAAATGGACAATTTTCTAGATAGATACTAGATACAAAATTTAAGTCAGGATCAGACAATCTAAATAGTCTCTTAAATCTTAAAGAAATAGAAGAAGTTATTAAAAGTCTCCCAAACAAACAAACAAACAAACAAAAGTCAAGGACTAGATGGGTTTAGTGCAGAAATCTATCACACCTTCATAGAAGGCCTAATAGCAATAGCGACCAAACTATTCCACAAAATAGAAACAGAAGGAACACTAACCATTTTCTTTTACAAAGCTACAATTACAGTTATACCTAAAATACACAAAGACCCAACAAAGAAAGAAGACTTCAGACTAATTTCCCTATGTAAATCGACACAAAAATACCCAATAAAATTGTCACAAACCGAATTGAAGAACACATCAAAATGATCATCCATCATGATCAGGTAGGCTTCATCTCAGTACTGGAGAGATGGTTCAATAAACAGAAATCCATCAATACAATCCACTATGTAAACAAACTCAAAGAAAAAAAGCACGTGATCATCTCATTAGATGCTGAGAAAACATTTGCCAAAATTTAACACCCCTTCATGTTAAACGTCTTAGAAAAATCAGGAATTCAAGACCCATTCCTAAACATAATAAAAGCAATATATAGCAAACCAGTAGCCAGCATCAAACTAAATGGAGAGAAACTTAAAGCAACCCCACTAAAGTCAGGCACTATATAAGGCTGCCCACACTCTCCTTACCTATTCAATATAGTGCTAGCCAGAGCAATCAGATAACAACAGGAAGTCAAAGGGATACAAATTAGAAACAAAGAAGTCAAAATATCACCATTTGCATACAATGTTAGTAGACTTTAGTGACACCAAAAGTTCCATCAGAGAATGCCTAAGATTAATAAACAACTTCAGCAAAGTCGACGGATATAAAATTAACTCAAACAAATCTGTAGCCTTCCTCTATTCAAAGGATACAGAGACTGAGTAAGAAACTAGGGAAATAACACTCCTCACAATAGTCCCAAATAATATGAAATTCCTTCGGTTGACTCTAACTAAACAGATAAAAGATCTGTATGACAAGAACTTCAAGTCTCTGAAGAAAAATACTGAAGAAGATCTCAGAATTTGGAAAATCTCCCATGCTCATTGATTGGGAGGATTAATATAGTAATAATGGCCATCTTGCTGGTAACAATCTACAGATTCAATGCAATCCCCATCAAAATTCCAACTCAACCCCCCATTGAGTTAGAAAGTGCAATTTTCAAATTCATTTGGAATAACAAAACACCAGCACAGCAAACACTGTCCTCAACAATAAAAGAACTTTTGGGGGAATCATCCCCACTGAACAAAACTGTATTACAGAGGAATAGTGATAAAAACTGTATGTTCTTGATACTGAGACAGGCAGGTAGGTAAATGGAATAGAATTGAAGACGCATAAATGAACTCACACCTCTATGGTCACTTGATGTTTGACAAAGGAGCTAAAACCATATAGTGGAAAAAGATAGTAATTTCAACTACAGGTGCTGGTTCAACTCTATAGCTCAGCATATAGAAGAATGCAAAACGATCCATTCTTATGGCCCTGTAAAAGCTCAAGTGCCAGTGGATCAATGATTTAATCCTCCACATAAAACCAGATAAACTGACACTAATAGAAGAAAAAGTGTGGAAGAGCCTAGAACATGTGGGCAGTGGGCAATATTTCTGAAGAGAACACCAATGACTTATGCTCTAACATCAGGAATAGTCAAATGGAACTTCATAAAATTGTAAAACTTCTGTAAGGCAAAGGACACTGTCACAAAACAGCAACCAATGGTTTGGGAAAAGGTCTTTATCAATCCTACATCTGATAAAGGGCTAATATCATATATATATATATATATATATATATATATATATATATATATATCAAGAAGTTAGACTCCAGAAAATCAAATAACCCTATTAAAAATGGGGTAGAGTGCTAAACAAAGAATTCTTAGCAGAGGAACATCAAATGGCTCAGAAGTACCTAAATAAATGTTCAACCTCCTTAGTCATCAGAAAACTACAAATCAAAACAACCCTGAGATTCCACCTCACACCAGTCAGAATGGCTAAGATAAAAAACACAGGTGACAACAGATGTGTAGAAAGGGGAACACTCTTCCATTGTTGATGTGATTACAAACTAGTACAACCATTCTGGAAATCATTCTGTAGTTTCCTCAGAGAATTGGACATAGTACTGTCTAAGGATCCAGCTTTACCATTCCTGAGCATATACCCAAAAGATGCTCCAACACATAACAAGGACACATGCTCCAGTATGTTTATAGCACACTCATTTATAATAGCCAGAAACTGGAAATAACCCAATGTCCCAAAGAGAGGAATGGATACAGAAAATGTGGTACATTTACACAATGGAATATTACTCAGCTATTAAAAACAATGATTTCATGAAATACAGAGGCAAATTGGTGGAACTAGAAAGTATTATCCTGAGTGAGGTAACCCAATCACAAAAGAAAAAAAAACATGGTATGTACTCACTGATAATTGGATATTAGCCCAAAAGCTCAGAATACCCAAAACAATCCACAGGCCACATGAAGCTCAAGAAGGACAATTAAAAGAGTGAATGATTCAGTCCTGCTTAGAAGGGGGAAAAATATTCATAGGAAGAGATAAAGAGACAGTTTCAAGTAGAAAATGGCCATTCAGACCCTGTCCCACCTGGGAATCCAGCCTATATACATACAGCCACCAAACCCAGGTATTATTGCTGATGCCAAGAAGTATATGCTCACACGAACCTGATATAGCTGTCTCCTAAGAGGCCCATTCAGAGCTTGACAAAGACGGAGGTGAATGCTAGCAGCCAACCATTGAACTGAGAATGCAATCCCAATTGGAGTAGTTAGAGAAAGGACTGAAGGAGCTGAAGGGTTTTGCAAACCCATAAGAACAATACCAACACAGCAGCGCTCCCAGGGACTAAGCCACAATCCAAAGAGTACACATGGACAGACCCATGGCTCCAGCTGCATATGTAGAGTTTGTTGTGCACCAACGGGAGGAGAAGCCCTTGGTCTTGCCAAGGCTGTACTCCCCCCCAGTGTAGGGGAATATCAGAGCTTGGAGACAGGAAGGTATGGGTGGATGTGTGTGGGATACCCTTGTATAAGAAGGTGGAGGGGGGATGGAATAGGGAGTTTATATACAGGAAACTGGGAAAGGGGATAACTTTTGAAATGCAAATAAAAATATAATAAAAAAGAAAAATGTGTAGTGTAAATAGAAGATGTATATTAGAGAGAAACGACATGATTAGATGATTAATATCTCTTCTTATTCATTTTGCTGCTTTTTAAAAAAAATTCTTTGTGTAGAATCTCTATTGTCAGATGCCAAGCAAATTTTATATTGGGTATTGGAAGTAAATGATGACTTAAAGTATACTACATTACAAAACCTGAATGACTTCACATTGATTTTTAAATTGACACAATCCAGACCTTTATAGAAGTTTATTTAACGTTTATGTTCTTGCTGTTGTCAAGATAAAGATACATTAGGACTCAACCTGAACAACAAAGCCAAGAAATAATAATGAGATACTTACAAATTATCTACTTGGCAACTTGATGCAAAAGTTCAATGATCTGTATACCCTTCCTAAAAAGATAGAGAAATATGAATGCTTTAAGTGTACTGACATTTTGATTGGACTATGGGCATGCATATTTGTTTTAGAATGTATACTGATTGTTTACAAAACCCATATTCTGAAACCTTCAGCCTCTTTGTGTTTTGATACAAAGGTTTCAGTAGTAGAGACTCTAAGATAATTCCTGTACATAAATAAAATTCCTAAATTAGCCCTATTGAACCATATATCTCTATCTACATTTATCTATCTACCATCCATCTATCTCTCTCTATCTATCTATCTATCTCTCTATCTATCTATCTATCTATCTATCTATCTATCTATCTATCTATCATCCATCTATCTCTCTCTATCTATCTCTCTATCTCTCTATCTACCATCCATCTATCTCTATCTATCTATCTATCTATCTATCTATCTATCTATCTATCTATCATCCATCTATCTCTCTCTATCTATCTCTCTATCTCTCTATCTACCATCCATCTATCTCTATCTATCTATCTATCTATCTATCTATCTATCTATCTATCTATCTATCTATCCATCCATCCATCTATCTATGGATGTCATGTCTATGTATTACAAATAGAAGTAGATTTGTTTTTAACTTACTGATTTCTTGGATATTAGCCAGAGTCTGTATATGCCATCTATAGTTAAATAAAATTATTGTTACCCCTTAATGTCAAGTGTGCACTAAAGTCTTTTATGAAAACCACATAACAGGAACCATGCTCTTGTGCTTTTGGAACCTCAGTAGTGACAAGGTGACTTTAGAAGGTTGGGGTGATAATTTGTAGATTTGTATTATGCAGGCAAAGATGGCAGGAGATACACCCTTCTGAATAGGGCACTTAGCCCCATTGAAATTTTAATTTATTTATGGGCATACATAATTGCTGAAGAATGTATAATGACTGTTATACAATCATTTAAGTTTTAAACAATATCACCTCTCTTCTCATATGATACATGTCATCATTTTATTTTGATTTTTTGAAATCATGATTTTTGGCAATATTTGTATCTTTACCCTTTATAACAATGGTCCAATGAAACATGAACAAGGGATGTGCTGTAGGTTTTCGTGGATGAAAAAAGCTGCATTAAGTATCAGTTTGTGTTTTCATTACTGCTTTTCTGATAGGAACCATCCTAACTGAAGATTTCAAACATTCTTTCATCAGTTCTCGTAAGAGTAGGAAATAGAATAATTTAATTGGTGCTGACAAGTTTTTCTTTTCATATCCATGAACTTAAAATATTTTTTTTTGCTCAGACTTGGTGGGAAGACATTTCTTTCTTTCTTTCTTTCTTTCTTTCTTTCTTTCTTTCTTTCTTTCTTCCTTCCTTCCTTCCTTCCTTTCTTTCTTTCTTTCTTTCTTTCTTTTTAAAATGCTTCTTTTTTGTAGGGTTTTCATTTTCCAACTTACATTCTCTTCCGTGATAATTGATCTCTGTGAAACTAGTTGTGGTGCTTGCTCTTTAAATCTCCAGTTTCAGTTCTCTTCAGTATCCATTTCCCATAGTGCTGTAATGAACTTAAGTACTCAGAAAGGCTTTAGCATGTGCTTAAACTCTTTCCAATCATGGGCCACATTGTCTTCTTTTTATTTTTCTGTCATAGCTAAGAAGCATGGGACTAACAGGATGGCACATGGAGTTTGCTATTCAACTCCTCTTAAAAACTGAAAGAATTGAATCTATAAATCACTGTTATGACTTCAGTGTTTACTCAAATAATTATAATAAATACGAAATAAAAATGAAGTGTGGATACATTGTTTTCAACCAAATTATTTAGGTAAAAATGTAAGAGTCCAAAAATAGTTGAAGGAAGAGCTCAGACTCAGTATGCAAAGACAAACAATGTTTATTCTGCAGAAACAACCATCATACAGAGTGTCAACCGCTCTTTAAAATGGTGACCCCAGACAATGGTGTGCATGCCTTCTTATAGGAAACCAGAGGAACTCTCTAGAAGGATTAGGTAATCTCTAATGTGATTGGCAGGGGCCAAAGTTGTCACATTGGTGTAACTTTGATTGGTTACTTTATTAGTTCTTGTATATTTAGAGAGTGGAATAGGCAATCTAAAATTTCATTTGTGCGTGCTGGAAAGGTTACAGTGGTTGGCTTCTGATTGGCCAGGTGTTCAGTAGTCTGCTTTTTATGACATGAACCTCTAACTGTAGGATAAGATAGGACTGCCCAGCACAAATGGCCCATCATAGGATAAGGTATTTTCCAATTCTTTCGATTACTTACATGCTGTTCTCTAGGAGGGGTTTTATGAACTTTTTTTCTGAATTTCATGATCTATTCCTGCAGCTGGTAATTTATGACCTTCTTTTTGAAGTCAGGCCTGGTCATAACATGGAGGAATTTGGGGTTTATTTTGGCCTTTCCAAATTTTGCATAAAATGTTACTCTGTACATTCTGTCTCTCCAGTGATATTTACATAGATGCCGCATATATCCTGCAGAAGGTTAGCCAGAATGATCTGCTTTTAATGTGCCAGACATTGTTCTATTACCAACTTGGTTCACTTTACTTAAAAGATAATATATGCAAATTATGTTTATGAGTTTTCCATGATTTAGTCAGAAAGTTTTATCTTGTCTGAATGTCACATTATCCAGACTTAGTAGCCAAACTAAATTTTGTTATCTCTCAAGCCAAGACAATTCAGAGCTCTATATCTGATAATTATATTTTTTCAACTTAAACTTAGTCATACCTTATGGCTTATCTGGAAAGAACTTTCAAATTGTCTTAACGTTCAAACGTATCTGGTCATGGAGGCAGAAATGTTGCTAACAAATTCAAACATACTAATTAGATTTCTCTGCCACCTATGTTGTGACCTTTGGTAATAATACATCTACAGGAAGTGGCAAACAGAAAATTAAAGGCTAATAAAGAAATTCTAATACAAAAAAATATAAACATTTTCAAATTAAGTAATACTTCAAGATGTTGATTTCCATTCAATTTTATAGGTACAGCATTTTCTTAGACTCCCACTGTCTTCATACAATTAGAGAAAGTTGTATTATCAGAAAAAAATTGTTCTGTTGATCAATTTAGGATTATAAAATTGAGGGATTCCCACTCCCACCAAACATGTTATTAGAGTTTCTCCAAGTTGTGCCTAATTAGAATTTTATTTGTTGTTATACTTATTGTTCAATTTAGAAAGAAAGCCTTAAACCATTCAGGTCACTGAAAGTTAGTTTAGAGAAGTTCTAAGGAACCTTTTAGAATCTTGGTACATACTTACTTGTCCTTTTGTCAAAGTGTAAGTCCTGTGGAATATAGACAGCTCTCTGTTCAGAATGAGTAACAGGAGAACAACCTGAAATACTTCAAAGCATGTGTGATAACACATTAGGTCAGATGAGTAGTCCTGGACTGTCAAAGTTTCCTTAGATGTTCTGAGAAGTTCATCAACCTCAGAGATAAACTACTATGCAGTCTGAACTTCCATTTGTTACATAGTGTGCCTTTGATGGTTGTCTTTCTCACACACTATACACACTCATTCTCCTGTATTCCTGTCTAAATTCCTACCATCTTGCTCATGGTTTAAGAATGCTGAAGTAGGCATACTTATCTGTTTCTACCTGCTAAGAATATTTGAGATGAGGATTTTGTGTTTGCAAGCTATACATTAAAAGTATATATTATACTTTTAATTCTCTTAAATTTGAATCAATGTCTATAATATATTTGCTAGTGGGGAAACCTTTCAGCTTTCAAGTTTTTCTACAATATTCTGATCACTCTATTTTCAGTATAATTTTGTTTTACCATCTTTTTGTCTGAGTGTTTTCAAAACTCCTCTCAATGCTGTAAACAGAACTTTGCTCTAGGAGTGCATGGTTAATTTTAAAATACTTTGAGTACTTTGAGTTCATATGTATGTAATACTTCACATTTCATTCATAACTAATGATGATCCTTTAAATTCAGATTTCCACTAAGTTTTGCAACCAATAATCCAGCAAAACCTTTCTAACATTTTGAATGTTCACAAATCACTGAAATATTTGTAATTATGAGCATTTTATATCTTATACTCATTTGGTGATTTACTATTTAGGATAATATTATATCTAAAGAAATGATTCTATATTCATATATGTATATATACATATGTGTGTGAGTGTGTATGTACTAGGTTTTAAATTATTTTACAATCTTACAACATTAATGACATTAGAAAATAATCATTTTCTAATCTATTGTCTTTGTTGTAATTATTCAAGTACAGAACTGAACAGAGGATTTTTCGTTTACTTATTTCTGTAGAAACTTGGTCTTGGATGGAAATTAACTTGTGGATTGATTGATTTTGCATGAGACAAAACAGTATACCTTGCCATAAATCTCAGTTGAAGAATTTCTCAAGTATGATCGAACATAAGAGTGACTGTACTCTCTCAGATATCTAACTTATGTACAGCTTGGGCAATTCATTGTTATTGTTTTATTAAACAAAAGTACTTCAAGCCTATTAATGTGTTGGTTTTTGAGAACAATTAGAAAGTTTTTTTTTTCCTAGCCTATAAACAGAAGCTTTTCCTTCAGGTCGACTCACCATTCTCAGTTCCTTGGCTTGAAAAGGATCACATACAGGAAAAGTGCAATGTACAGTGCCTTTTAAAATGTATGTGTGTAAGTATGGGTGTAGATGTGCCATGCCTGTGTGGAGGCGGCCAAGCCTCTTCTGGAAATGGCTCACGAGTGTCATACCAGTGGCTCTCCTTGCGTCAAGGCCAGAAGAGTTACATCCCTACATGACAAAGACCTTTATGAATATCCACGCAGAATCTGCTGACCTTCCCTCAGCGAATGATTGGTTTGCTTTTGCATTGTGTTTGCATTTTTGACTTTGCTACTGGCAGGTTTAATTTTCACGTTGTGTGTAAATGACATTTCCCCAGAATCAGAAAATGAAAGCCCCGACTGTGATTCATTCTTGCTTGTCTTTGAGGATCTTGGGAGCAGAGCGGGTCGCACCTCTGTTTGTTAGTCAACAGGAGGTATTGATCTAGGTTTATCAGATAAAGTCTGGTTGTTCTTTCCCAATGGTAACTTGGTCCTGACAACAATTTGTCCACCAAGCTGTTCCAAACTACAGATGATGTCTAAAAAGTTAGAAAGGTTTTGCAGGATTATTAGTTCCAAGACTTAATGAGAATATTCAGAATCAAGTAAGGATGAGAAAACAAATTAGGTCACTAATTTGTCCCCTGGGTGTTAGAGGAATTAGATCTCCTGATTAGAATATGGAGAGGTGTCAATAATAAAGTCAGAATTTCCTGAGTATCAGCTCTCTATACTTTAACCACAGTTGCTGGCAACCATGGTCACTTGGTTATGTACGAATGTGCTGGGCAGATATCAACTGCTTGTTGAGGCTGTGTTTTGCTTTCTGAATACAGTTCTTTGGCTAGCAGGAAAACAAGAGAATTGAGGAGAAGGAAGGGAGAAAATGCAGCATGCACATGACTGTTGACCATAGCAATTTCTTAAAAGAACTTTCTCATGAAAAAAAGAGAAAATGAGTGTAACCTTTTTCAGCTGTGAAAATGTAGATGTAGAAATAAAGATGGCACGAGTTACCTCAGGGCAAGAGGGTGGGAATTGCAGTCCACGTCTTCTTCCACACATCCTTTTTCAGGTTCTGAACACCACTGGATCTGGACTTCAGCCCACGTGGAGGATAGAGAACAAAATTCGGGATTACGTTCTCTCCTCTTATAAAATCTGAGGACCAAGTTTAGATCACCAGGCTTGCATGACCATGAAATTGCCCACTAAGCTGTTTCAGCAGGCTATACACTGGTTATCACCTAAATACTCGGATCCCAATCCTCAAATGGCCCTTCTGCCCCTATGTTTGCCTAGACGAACATACACTAGGGAAATTGCTCTGTAGGAAGCTTGCTTTTTAATAATTATTTAAGGGAGCATTATAATCTTAATATGATTACTTCTCAGCTGGCAAGCTTCATCCTCACAGCATGCAAACTATTTCTGTTTCTATAGGATAAAATAGTAAATCATCTTTTGAGTCATTGTATCTTGTGAAAGGGTAACAAAGATAAAACCCAGAATGGGAACAAAAGAAATAATTTCAAGGAATGGGTTTCTTTAGCTGACTTTTTATCTTCATCCCTAATAGAAGTGCTCCCTTTTTATCTGGTGCCACTGTCATTTGAATAAGGCTAATCCTTGCTCTATCATATTTAATCACTACTAACCTTTGATGACAGAAGCTATATTGACCGTTAGTAAATATTTACTGAAGAACTAAAAGCTGTTTCTTAATAAGATATCAGATTGGTCTTTACTATTTCCTTTATCTCCTGTATGAGAGTATCTTTCTCCTGTGGGCTGTCTTAGTACAAGAATATGTGGCTTCAACTAAAAAGGATGCAGTTGTCTAAGGTTCCTGGAAATGTCATTCTTGTTGCATTTAGAGAGCAATCTAATGTGAAGTTATTAAATAAATGGTTTGTCTATTCTGTTTCCTGGTCACATGTGCTTTTAAGCCTATGAAGTTTCTGAACTCCCTGATGAAGGATTTACATTCTAAATTAAATTAAATTTGGAGCCACTAAAGACCACTTTGAGATGGAATACTTCCAACAGTATATTTACATTCATATGCTGAAACAATATGCATAGAAAAGAATAAAGGAAACTCCAGGATGATGATACAGTGAAATTCCAGTTCCATGGATGTGATGTCGTGGCTTTAGGAACTGCTATAGTTCCAGCATGAAATCACTTACAACAGAAAGCACTCTGCTAGGCACATGAATAAGCAAAAATATGTCATAAACTCAACTAAATTTCATAAAATTAATTCACTGTAATAAGATATGGATTCTATGAAGGGGAGAAGTAGAACCAGGCTGTCCAATATGTCAAGATTTTGGGAAGGAGTCAGTATGGCCTGTGCTTTTAAATACATACCCTACAGACTGAGATCAACATGCAGTAAGTGAAGTATATCAGATTCTCAATCGTCACTAGACACCATTACTATAATTCACAAAGTCTTTCTTCCCCTGTCCCAGGCAGCCCCATCTCATTCACTGGTGTTAGGGATGGGTAAAGGAAGCATGCTAATCAAAGGCGATATAGAATGTCAAGCTAAATGTTTTAGTGATCTATTGTACAACATAGTGGCCATAGCTAATAATGGTGGGAGTTTCAAAATTAATAACAGAGTAGAGTTAGTGTTCTCAATATTCTCACTATGAAAAACAAACTATAAACAAAACCAACATATGAAATGTTAGGATAAATGCTAAATAAATAACTTCATTGGCTCATTTCACAATGAATGTGTATATCATAACATCTCAATGGACCCCATACATATGTTTAACAAAAGTAAATTTTCATTGTAATCTTATATTTATAGGCCTAGTAGAGTGTACAGCACAAAATTGATGTTAAGTAGTATTTGGCAATCATGTATTAGTGATTATGCCAATTAGCAAAACGAAAGAAAGAAATCATGGAGTAAAAGAATAAAATGCCAAACTTAAAACAAAGATGTTTCCACAACAAACTCTTGGGCTGCTTAGAAATATAGTGTTGTAACTAACAAGGAAGGGCATTCGAAACTCTGAGAATGCAGTGAACCTCTCTTTTGCAAAAAGGTTAAAGCACTTAAAAGGTTTAGATGAGATTCTCCTAAGGACAGTGTTGTAATTCTCTCCAGAAGCTCAATGGCCATGGTGTGTTCACAGCAATGCTAGAACACAGCTGCCATGATAGAAGCTGTCAATCTACTCAGTTAAATTCTGTGCAAGTGAACAGTTTCAGTGTCCTTTCATATGAGTCTTACTTTGAACGCTCTCACCCACAGGGAAGCTCTTTCAAACTGCTAATATATCATAGATGCTTTGTTCTCTTTTTCTTATGTCTCAGGCCGTGTCTTCTAGACCATCTCAGATATCAGGGCCTCTCTTCCTCTAGCATGATTCTGAGCTAACTGAAGAATAGCCTGCTTGTTATTACAACTATCACGAACATCCTAAGAGATTTAACACATTGTACTGAGTATATTTCATCATGCATGTCTGGACATCTATTTTTACCTTAACACAGGAAATATACCCAACTCCAAATTTTGCATAGTCTGCACTTAATAGGAAATTATTTTCTTAGCCCAATCAACAGAAACAAGTTGATTATTCCTTCTCTGCTCTACATATGTGTGCATTCACCTTGCTTTGAAATTATGCAACATTAACTGCCTTTCAGAATTCTCCCCAAATATCCACTTTCTTGAGAAGGTTCTTAGCCATGACTCTTTTTCTCTGGAAACCAAAGAAATAAACCAAATGTGCCTTATTTCTGTCCGATGGCAAAGACATCAATTTCCTCATGGCACATGTTTGCTTACATAACAACTTGTATGTGTTGGTACCTGATCCAGTCTTTAATTTTCTTGAAGAATGATACCAAGCTAAATATTTACTTTCTATGTAAGACTTCACTTGGCAATGGAAATACAGGAAGAATAAAGAATAGAGCTCATTACAACTGTCATTCGGTTTTAATGAAAATGCAAAACTTGGGTAAACTAGTCTAGAAGAGATCGTAGCACTGACAGTGTGAATAAAGCAGTATCCAATTCCGTAGCCTTAGAAAGAACAGAGTTTTCCATTATTCTGCAAAAATATTAAGCTCAATGTCCTCTGGGAATATAATTAATTCAAATAACCTTATACCACACAATATGCAATAAGGTGATTTTTGAAGAAGATACTCTCAATCTTTATTTTCACTAAAAATTTGTCCACTAGTTTTAATTCCTTTCCCTGCACATAGATTCTCTTCAACTGCATAACTTCCAGTATTTATGAATGAAGACAGACTTCTCTTTAAATCATGATCATTTTTTTCTCTCTGCCTATGTATCAGAGGATCCAAACTTTTATGCTGGAAGGAATTTAAATCCTCAAAATGTTGTTTGTGGTTTTTGCAATCTTCTTTTCCTAAGTGCTCTTTACAAACTGCCAGACACTTTGTTAGCAATATCATTGATTCAAGCCATAGCAAGGAGGAACTGAGAGCTGAAAAAGCTTCCTGAGAAATGACATGAAAATTAGCACATAAAACATTTATTTTACTTGGATGCTGATTAAAGGATGCAGAGTCAATCAGCGATAATCTTCATCACTAATTTGAGGCTACTAATAAAAAGACAAATTGAAGAAAATACTAACACTATTTGATTTGTGTACTTCTTGTACATAATCAAGTTCATTGTAATGGAACAATAAATGCCCAACTATTTGTGCAGCTAGAGTGAAAAACTTAATATTTTTAAAAGTGTAAAGTTTAGCATGTATCAGCAATATATTGCACATCTATATGATCACTGGTTTTGCAGAACTTGAAGGCACCAGGAGAATGAAAATAATTCTGTATTTTGCCTGCTTTTCTAGTAGGTCTTCTTTATTAGTGCACTCTGCATTTGTAAAATCTCTTTCAGATATTTTCTTACATTTGCATGTTTCTATTATTTGAAAAAATATTCAAAATTACTTAAGGTACATATTTCTAACATAATGCTTATAGTTGGTTATGTGATGTAATTAGATTCATAATGCTTAACATATGTGGTTTACATATGTTTATTTTTATGGCGTATCTCAGAAGCAAAGCTTTGTTTTAGTTGTTCTGCACTGGTCTGGGGAATTTTTTGCTGTGCATTTTTCAATCCCTGGGCGTTTTTAGGAGCATGGGGCAGAAGTTTCTGCTTAAGGTATTAATTTTATATTGGTTTAATTTTGATGGATCAGGTATATCTTAAGAGCCATCTTGTTCTTTGGGATTTTCTAACAGTAGAATGTTGATTTTTGAAAAATACCTTCAAATTTTCTAATATCTCCTTGTACTTTCTTAATGATAACAATTTTGATTTTCTTTTACTTTCTTTTAGTTCATTAGTTCATTTAGTTTGATTAGGAGTTATTAATTTTTTCTTTTAATTTTCAAAGAATAATCTCCTCATCTCATGTTTTGTTAGTATGCTGGTTTTGTTTTGTTTTTGTTTTTGTTTTGATATATATATATATATATATATATATATATATATATATATACAATTTTGACCCAACTGTGGTGATTTATGTCCATCAATTGTACTTCAAATACAGTTCTGTAAAGTATACATTAATTATCATTTTCAATATTTTATAGAGGAGAAAACAGAACCCTAGAAGTTGAATATTTTCATGACTAACTTAACGGGTATCAGCTCTTAGATGATGCAGTGGTGTAAAAGAAATAGACTGTACAGGCTCATAGATAGTGACACAGTTAGGAGATGTGGCCTTATAGCAGTAGTTGTGGCCTTATTGGAAGAAATATGTCACTTTCAGGTTTCAGAAGCTCGCGCCAGGCCCAGGAGCTCTCGTCATGCTTCATGAAAATCTGGATATAGAAATCTGGGCTCCCACTGCCACGCTTCCTGCTGTGATGATAATGCACTAACCCTCTGATCCTTTAAACTATTCCCAAAGGAATACTTTTTCTTTATAAAAGTTGACACTATCATGGTATTTCTTCATATAGCAATAGGAATCTGACTAAGACAGAAATTAGTCCCCAGGACTCTGGTCACGTGGCTTCATAGCGAAATGTGTGCACTTT
This sequence comes from Rattus norvegicus, assembly GCF_021556685.1. Lineage (NCBI taxonomy): Eukaryota > Metazoa > Chordata > Mammalia > Rodentia > Muridae > Rattus > Rattus norvegicus. The sequence continues at coordinate 68,950,598 of NC_141542.1, read as the reverse complement.
GAATGTTTAGATCAGCGTAGCAGTTGTACATTTTAAGAAAGTCTTAATGTGTCATATTAGAAGAATCTTAGAAAAGAACAGTACTAAGAGCAGTGTAGATGATAACAGCTTGTCTTAAGATGTTTAAGAGGAGAACATTAGTTTGTAGCCTACTGACTGTTCTTGTTATATTATGTCCAAAGAAATGTGCCTGAAGCTAAATTGAAGAGTTGTAGATTGACATCATTGATAGAAGAGATATTCAGATACCTTAGTATTCACTGTGTTGGTTGGTTATTACTGCTTTATGCAGATCTGTAAGAATAAGAAGCAAGCTGGGCAAAGTAAAAATGTAGATTTTGAGGAGGAAGCAAAGGAGCACCAGGAGGGACCATGGAGTCAAGTCCAGTGCTCAAGGAGCTAAAACATCTAAATGAAAACCTGATGCTAAAAGAGAATAAAGAGAGTGGTGTATCAAGGTAAGACTCTGCCCAGCTAAACATCTAACTTATAATAAGTATAACTTGCAGGTTAGGGCTGAGTGTGGTGGCACTCTCCTTTAATCCCAGCACTCCAGAGGCAGAGGCAGGTAAATCTCTGAGTTTGGTTCTAACCTGGTCTACAGCACAAGTTCCAGGACAGTCAACCTTATGCAATGAAAGAAATCCTGGGAAAATGTGTTTGAGCAAATGGGGTTATGGTCCAGACCCGGCAAATAGAAGAACTTGGCAGCTTCAGCCACCTGGTTCTGGAGTTAGAGTCAAGGATACAAGTAATGGCAGATGCAATATACCTCTGTGACTGAGGAAAACTGCTGAGGCCATGCACATCAGGTGTGTGGCACGGAGGCCAGAGAGGCTATGGCATAAAACTGTTAAGGTAAATCCTCGATTGCCTTGGAGACCCCAAGATGTTGGAGATGCCAGGGTCATAGGATACCTGTCAAAGAAAGCTGCTAACAGGGAGGGAAGGAGGGAGGGAGGAAGAGAGAGAGAGAGAGAGAGAGAGAGAGAGAGAGAGAGAGAGAGAGAGAGAGAGAAGTATTGCAGCTAACAAGCTTTGGAGCTCTTAAGAGCACTTTGACATCAGTCATGGAGATGCAGAGTTTTTAGTATACTCTCCTGTTTTTCAGGCTTGCTTTGGTTCAATATATTCTTATTATGTTCCTTTTCCTTCCTTTTGGAATGATAATGTCTATCCTGTGCCATTGTATATTGGGGAAATGTTAACTGTATTTTATTTAATTTTGATTTTAAAGGAGCTACAGTTGGTAAATTGCACATGTTTCTGAAAAGGCTTTATACTTAGGACTTTTCAACAGTGTTGATTCTGTAATAGATTATAGGGACTTTCAAAATTGGATTCACTGTATTGTGCACTGTGATATGTTACAAATCTATTGAGACTAGGGAGTGAATTAAGTGGTTTGAATGAAAATGCCCCCATGGCCTCATAGGCACTATTTGGAAAAAGTAGCTATACCTTTGTTGGAGGAAATATGCTACTGGGGGTGGGTCCTGAGGTTTCTGAAGCTCTAGTCAGGCCCAGTGACTCTCTCTGTTTCTTGTTGACACAGATGTAGAACTCTTGACTCCTTCCCTAATACCACATTTTCCTATATGCCACCATGCTTCTTATGATGGCAATAATTAACTAAACCTCTGAAATATCATTCAGCCATAGTTCAATTTTTTTATTTTATTAGTTGTCATAGTTGTGGTGCCTTTCACAGCAATAGGACATTGGCTAAGACAGATGGAGAGGTAGAGTTTTTATCAATAGCTACATTCTTCTGAGTCTTATGCATAACATAATGTGAGGTTTTTAACTCACATTTAGATCTACTTCATACTCAAAGACTATACATGGACTGACCCATGGCTCAGCTGCATATGTAGCAGATGATGGCCTTGTTGGGCACCAATGGAAGGAAAAGTCCTTCTCCCCAGTATAGGGGAATGTCGAGGGGGTGGGAAGGGGAGTTGGTTGGCGAGTGGAACACCCTTATAGAAGCTGGGGAGGGGGATGGGATTGGGGGCCTATGTCTGGGTAATCGGGAAAGGGAATAACATCTGAAATACAAATTTAAAATATCCAACAAAAATAATTTAACTCACATTAATTAAAAAAGATCTACTTTGGAACCTTCAGAGAGGCAGACAAGCCTGGGAAACCAGAAGAGACTGCTCTCTGCACACACATCTCGGACGCCAGAGGAAAAAGCCAAAGACCATCTGGAACCCTGGTGCACTGAAGCTCCCGGAAACGGCAGCACAAGTCTTCCTGGTTGCTGCCGCTGCAGAGAGCCCGTGGGAAGCACCCCACGAGCGAACTTGAGCCTCGGGACCACAGGTAAGACCAAATTTTCTGCTGCAAGAAAGCTGCCTGGTGAACTCAAGACACAGGCCCACAGGAACAGCTGAAGACTTGTAGAGAGGAAAAACTACATGCCCGAAAGCAGAACACTCTCTCCCCATAACTGACTGAAAGAGAGGAAAACAGGTCTACAGCACTCCTGACATACAGGCTTATAGGACAGTCTAGCCACTGTCAGAAATAGCAGAACAAAGTAACACTAGAGATAATCTGATGGCGAGAGGCAAGCGCAGGAACCCAAGCAACAGAAACCAAGACAACATGGCACCATCGGAGCCCAATTCTCCCATCAAAACAAACATGGAATATCCAAACACACCAGAAAAGCAAGATCTAGTTTCAAAATCATTTTTGATCATGATGCTGGAGGACTTCAAGAAAGACGTGAAGAACTCCCTTAGAGAACAAGTAGAAGCCTACAGAGAGGAATCACATAAATGCCTGAAAGAATCCCAAAAATCCCTGAAAGAATTCCAGGAAAACATAAATAAACAAGTAGAAGCCCATAGAGAGGAGACACAAAAATCCCTGAAAGAATTCCAGGAAAACATAAATAAACAAGTAGAAGCCCATAGAGAGGAGTCACAAAAATCCCTGAAAGAATTCCAGGAAAACACAATCAAACAGTTGAAGGAATTAAAAATGGAAATAGAAGCAATCAAGAAAGAACACATGGAAACAACCCTGGATATAGAAAACCAAAAGAAGACACGAGGAGCTGTAGATACAAGCTTCACCAACAGAATACAAGAGATGGAAGAGAGAATCTCAGGAGCAGAAGATTCCATAGAAATCATTGACTCAACTGTCAAAGATAATGTAAAGCAGAAAAAGCTACTGGTGCAAAACATACAGGAAATCCAGGCCTCAATGAGAAGATCAAACCTAAGGATAATAGGTATAGAAGAGAGTGAAGACTCCCAGCTCAAAGGACCAGTAAATATCTTCAACCAAATCATAGAAGAAAACTTCCCTAACCTAAAAAAAGAGATACCCATAGACATACAAGAAGCCTACAGAACTCCAAATAGATTGGACCAGAAAAGAAACACCTCCCGTCACATAATTGTCAAAACACCAAACGCACAAAATAAAGAAAGAATATTAAAAGCAGTAAGGGAAAAAGGTCAAGTAACATATAAAGGGAGACCTATCAGAATCACACCAGATTTCTCGCCAGAAACTATGAAGGCCAGAAGATCCTGGACTGATGTCATACAGACCCAAAGAGAACACAACTGCCAGCCCAGGATACTGTATCCAGCAAAACTCTCAATTAACATTGATGGAGAAACCAAGATATTCCATGACAAAACCAAATTTACACAATATCTTTCTACAAATCCAGCACTACAAAGGATAATAAATGGTAAAGCCCAACATAAGGAGGCAAGCTATACCCTAGAAGAAGCAAGAAACTAATCGTCTTGGCAACAAAACAAAGAGAATGAAAGCACACAAACATAACCTCACATCCAAATATGAATATAACGGGAAGCAATAATCACTATTCCTTAATATCTCTCAATATCAATGTCCTCAACTCCCCAATAAAAAGACATAGATTAACAAACTGGATACGCAACGAGGACCCTGCATTCTGCTGCCTACAGGAAACACACCTCAGAGACTAAGACAGACACTACCTCAGAGTGAAAGCCTGGAAAACAACTTTCCAAGCAAATGGTCAGAAGAAGCAAGCTGGAGTAGTCATTCTAACATCAAATAAAATCAATTTCCAACTAAAAGTCATCAAAAAAGATAAGGAAGGACACTTCATATTCATCAAAGGAAAAATCCACCAAGATGAACTCTCAATCCTAAATATCTATGCCCCAAATACAAGGGCACCTACATACATAAAAGAAACCTTACTAAAGCTCAAAACACACAATGCATCTCACACAATAATAGTGGGAGATTTCAACACCCCACTCTCATCAATGGACAGATCATGAAAACAGAAATTAAACAGTGATGTCGACAGACTAAGAGAAGTCATGAGCCAAATGGACTTAACGGATATTTATAGAACATTCTATCCTAAAGCAAAAGGATATACCTTCTTCTCAGCTCCTCATGGTACTTTCTCCAAAATTGACCATATAATTGGTCAAAAAACGGGCCTCAACAGGTACAGAAAGATACAAATAATCCCATGCGTGCTATCGGACCACCACGGCCTAAAACTGGTCTTCAATAACAATAAGGGAAGAATGCCCACATATACGTGGAAATTGAACAATGCTCTACTCAATGATAACCTGGTCAAGGAAGAAATAAAGAAAGAAATTAAAAACTTTTTAGAATTTAATGAAAATGAAGATACAACATACCCAAACTTATGGGACACAATGAAAGCTGTGCTAAGAGGAAAACTCATAGCGCTGAGTGCCTGCAGAAAGAAACAGGAAAGAGCATATGTCAGCAGCTTGACAGCACACCTAAAAGCTCTAGAACAAAAAGAAGCAAATACACCCAGGAGGAGTAGAAGGCAGGAAATAATCAAACTCAGAGCTGAAATCAACCAAGTAGAAACAAAAAGGACCATAGAAAGAATCAACAGAACCAAAAGTTGGTTCTTTGAGAAAATCAACAAGATAGATAAACCCTTAGCCAGACTAACGAGAGGACACAGAGAGTGCGTCCTAATTAACAAAATCAGAAATGAAAAGAGAGACATAACTACAGATTCAGAAGAAATTCAAAAAATCATCAGATCTTATTATAAAAACCTATATTCAACAAAACTTGAAAATCTTCAGGAAATGGACAATTTCCTAGACAGATACCAGGTATCGAAGTTAAATCAGGAACAGATAAACCAGCTAAACAACCCCATAACTCATAAGGAAATAGAAGCAGTCAATAAAGGTCTCCCAAGCAAAAAGAGCCCAGGTCCAGACGGGTTTAGTGCAGAATTCTATCAAACCTTCATAGAAGACCTCATACCAATATTATCCAAACTATTCCACAAAATTGAAACAGATGGAGCACTACCGAATTCCTTCTACGAAGCCACAATTACTCTTATACCTAAACCACACAAAGACACAACAAAGAAAGAGAACTTCAGACCAATTTCCCTTATGAATATCGACGCAAAAATACTCAATAAAATTCTGGCACCTTATCACCCTGTACAAAGCTTAAGTCCAAGTGGATCAAGGACCTCCACATCAAACCAGACACACTCAAACTAATAGAAGAAAAACTAGGGAAGCATCTGGAACACATGGGCACTGGAAAAAATTTCCTGAACAAAACACCAATGGCTTATGCTCTAAGATCAAGAATTGACAAATGGGATCTCATAAAACTGCAAAGCTTCTGTAAGGCAAAGGACACTGTGGTTAGGACAAAACGGCAACCAACAGATTGGGAAAAGATCTTTACCAATCCTAAACAGATAGAGGCCTTATATCCAAAATATACAAAGAACTCAAGAAGTTAGACCGCAGGGAAACAAATAACCCTATTAAAAAATGGGGTTCAGAGCTAAACAAAGAATTCACAGCTGAGGAATGCCGAATGGCGGAGAAACACCTAAAGAAATGTTCAACATCTTTAGTCATAAGGGAAATGCAAATCAAAACAACCCTGAGATTTCACCTCACACTAGTGAGAATGGCTAAGATCAAAACCTCAGGTGACAGCAGATGCTGGCGAGGATGTGGAGAAAGAGGAACACTCCTCCATTGTTGGTGGGATTGCAGACTGGTAAAACCATTCTGGAAATCAGTCTGGAGGTTCCTCAGAAAATTGGACATTGAACTGCTTGAGGATCCAGCTATACCTCTCTTGGGCATATACCCAAAAGATGCCTCAACATATAAAAGAGACCCGTGCTCCACTATGTTCATCGCAGCCTTATTTATAATAGCTAGAAACTGGACAGAACCCAGATGCCCTTCAACAGAGGAATGGATACAGAAAATGTGGTACATCTACACAATGGAATATTACTCAGCTATCAAAAACAACGAGTTTATGAAATTCGTAGGCAAATGGTTGGAACTGGAAAATATCATCCTGAGTGAGCTAACCCAATCACAGAAAGACATACATGGTATGCACTCATTGATAAGTGGCTATTAGCCCAAATGCTTGAATTACCCTAGATCCCTAGAACAAACGAAACTCAAGACGGATGATCAAAATGTGAATGCTTCACTCCTTCTTTAAATGAGGAAAAAGAATACCCTTGGCAGGGAAGGGAGAGGCAAAGATTAAAACCGAGACTGAAGGAACACCATTCAGAGCCTGCCCCACATGTGGCCCATACATATACAGCCACCCAATTAGACAAGATGGATGAAGCAAAGAAGTGCAGACCGACAGGAGCCGGATGTAGATCGCTCCTGAGAGACACAGCCAGAATACAGCAAATACAGAGGTGAATGCCAGCAGCAAACCACTGAACTGAGAATAGGTCCCCTGTTGAAGGAATCAGAGAAAGAACTGGAAGAGCTTGAAGGGGCTCGAGACCCCAAAAGTACAACAATGTCAAACAACCAGAGCTTCCAGGGACTAAGTCACTACCTAAATACTATACATGGACTGACCCTGGACTCTGACCCCATAGGTAGCAAAGAATATCCTAGTAAAAGCACCAGTGGAAGGGGAAGCCCTGGGTCCTGCTAATACTGAACCCCCAGTGAACTAGACTATGGGGGGTGGCGGCAATTGGGGGAGGGTTGGGAGGGGAACACCCATAAGGAAGGGGAGGGGGGAGGGGGATGTTTGCCCGGAAACCGGGAAAGGGAATAACACTCGAAATGTATATAAGAAATACTCAAGTTAATAAAAAAAAATGAAAAAAAAAGATCTACTTTAATTGGGATGTGATAGAAAGAGATGTTTATGAATTTTTGTGCTGAAAAACAAAGTTCCTACACCACAGTTGATTTAAGTTTATTGAATTTGAGATTTCTTTCCCTATCTGTAAAGTGGAATATGTAGAAGGAAATAAACCTATTTCTCGGACCTCATGTAGGGCACAGAAGTAGACATGATATCTTCCAATACTACTGCTCACACTACCTTTAGAGACAGGTCTATCACTAAATTATTATTTTTAAAAATTGATGTATCATATGACTATATACACATATATATGATTTACAATTGTTATTTCTCTTTATGTAAAATCGTTTTGTGTTTCTTTATCTCTAAAACATTGGGTCTGGTTTCCAGACTACTTCAGCTATTGGAACCTCATCTGGCCCTGCATATATTAGTTCTTAGGAATTTATTTCTCTATGTAAGAATAGGGTTCCCCCTCCCTTCATCTTGCCAAATTCAGTCCTGGGTCTCGAGATCCAGGATACTGCCTTCACGTTATCGCTGGTATTGAGGTATGAATTCAGGCCTTCCTGTCTGTGCGTGACACTTTTCTAGATGAACCCCCTCCTTCATCTTCAACTTTCACCCCATACTTCACCTTTCAAGTTGTCCCCAACACATGGCGTAGTGTCAAATACGTTCATTCTGGATTTTCTCTGTTCGGTTACTTTTCTCTCAAAAGTAGTAATTTAGCTTCTCATATTGTACCATGTAGCAAACAGTTATTATAGAAGAAACTAGATAAAGGACATAGGGCACACTGCATTTTTTTTTTCAGTTTTGCATCATTGGGTAGAGTTGTAGATAGGGTCATGGTACATAGCACTGTCTACCTGGAACTTACTGTGTCAGGCTAGACTCAGCTCTGCTTTAATGTTCTTTGTGGAAGAATTAGACGTGAGTGCCAGCATGCCTCGCTTTTTTAAAATATATCATTCATGTGAAAATAACTAGCTCAAAATAAATAATTTCATTACTGTATGTGAGAGAGGGCTCCAGGAGATCAACTTGGAAATGAGTCAAGGGCCAAATTGTGTCCAGATTGGGTACAAATCCCAGAATTAGTCTAGACTTTAGACTTTCTACTGTAGTTGGAAAGGAAGCAAGAAAACATTTTAAAGAAGCATAATTTTAAAACATACATTTTTCTGTAGTAATGCAATGTATTACGTTTTAGGAAATTAGTGTTATAATTTAGTTAAAGAGGAAAAACACATTAGCTAGAAAGAAAGTCAATTTCTAAAGTATAACTCCAGGCTTTCAGAATGGCTCTTAGATGTGGAAACAGAAAATAGTTAATAGAATGATGCAGTTGACAGGTGGCAAAAAATAAACTATTGAATTGTTTTTAAAAGGAAATCATTCCTTAGGGACAGCAGAGACAGGATCAGGGAGCATAGATGAGCAGGAATCTGCTAGCATATTTACAAAACATGCCTTTTTTACCCTTTGCTATCAGCTCTTAAAATATTTTTTTCTCCCTCAATAATATTGGATGTAAAAGCAATAGCCTCCTCGCAAGCTTTAAGCTGTCTGTTGATGTGAGCTTTCACTGAAACTGTCAGGGACAAGAGGAGCTAGCTGCTTATTCAAGAAAGATACTTTTAAAGTCTTCGGAATAATTCTATGTTTCTGCACTTCAGATCACGAGAATTCCCCCAAGTATTTTATCCAAGAAAAATACATAATTTTCAGATACAGAACATCAGTTTCATAGGGTTTTTTTCACATTTGACAGATGAATAAGCCAACATGAATTTTCCAATTGGCTGTTTTTATAATTGTTCATTGGATAAAATATTCAAAGTGGTTTCCAAAGCATTCGGTTTGGTGATAAATGCAGTCAGATACTTCTCCGATGGAAACTATGCTTTTCAATGTACTGTCTTAATGCATGAAATGGAAAACATGAGTTCTGTTGGTGTTATGGTGAGTGTCCAGCCAGCTCTCTCTGGTAGGAGATGGTAAATTGCTACTTGCTGCTTTCTTACTTTCACTTTGTCTTCCCTTTAAATTGTAAATAACTGAATAAGTATGATGCCACTGTATTTCTTTGCCTGCCTATTTGAATTGTAAATTTAAGTCAACCAGTACCTAAAATAGAGTGAAGAATTTTGGTTTCCATTTCAAACCACTTTATATGCGATGCAGACGCGAATACAGAAGAACCCTGCAGTATTTTGCAAGGGGAAGACAGGATTCGTGGTGTCAGAAATGACAGAATGCTGTTCAGGCTGGGAGACCTAGTGGGTATTTTCATTTCCATTTGCTAGTGAAGCAGAAAAATCAACATGTTGTGTGTCAGAATACATTGAGGAATTGCTCTGACAGTTTGAATTTTAACCATTGGCAAGGGGAGAAATACACGAAGTGGGCTGTCAAGGTGTGACTTCACAAAGATAAGCCTGGTTTAAAGTATGTGGGCAGTGTGCACTGTGATATTAACAGAAATAGAAAGGACCATTTAGCCTGAACCACATGCCCTGGGGGGATTGGAACCTGTAAAATCTAAAGTCTGATGGCTGTTCTCAAGTCAGAAAATAAAGAAAGATTTAAAGTTTTATCGTTGAGCATTTTACCTTGCTTGGAATGTATGAAGATGGTAAAAAGATTGGTGGGCAGTAAAGAACAATGCTTGAAGTTCAGGCTGAGATAATGAAGGATCTTTAATTTAAAAGGACCTAGTGATAAGGTAGTCTTAAACTTTGATATGTTGACTTTGTTTTCATATAGAGCAGAACCTTACCTGTTTTTTTTTTGAAACTAAGTGGATAATTATTATGAATTAGCACATATTTTGAAGTAACTCAGACAAGTTATTTTCTAAACTTCGGTATATTTTTCTAAGTTTCAGTATACTTTTCAAATTTATATTCTCACAGCATGAGATTGTCTGTTTCAAAGTTGTTTAACTCTTCTGAATGAAACCGTACCAGGGTAGATATTGTAAAATTAAATAAAAGCCTTTCCATTGTCATTTAAAATTCTGCCTCTCAGATCAAAATGTTGCAGTAGTAGATGATATGCTCTAAACTCCCTGGTGGGTACACACGTGAGATTTAGATAAAACTTTTAATTATGTATATGGGTATATATGCATGCATGTGAACATGGATGCAGATGCTCTTGAATGCCAGAACAGAACCTTGCTTTCCCTAGAGTTAAAGTTACAAGCAGTTGTGAGATGCTGACATGGGAACAGGGATTGTGACAGGACCTTTGCAAAAGTAGCCAGTGTCCTTAACCACCCATCCCACCCCTAAATACTGAGTAACACAAAACACAGGTTTCATTTTTTAATTAGTGCAGTGAAATGTATTGTCATTTAATTTCATAATCTATATACTTTTGTGGCAATATATTCTATATATTAATGGATTATTATTTCTAACATGAAATGATTTTCTACTACTATTTTTTTTTCTGGAACTGAGGACCAAAACAGGGCCTTGCACTTGCTAGGCAAGTGCCCTATCACTGAGCTAAATCTCTAAAAAGATACTAAATTTCTTTAATTTTTTTGAACATTGAAAGGCTTTACATTTACTGCCATTTATTTCTCATGTCACTTTACTTCAGTCTTTATTATTTTATTTTAATAATTGTGGCATCAAAATGCAGTGACTAATTTGTTCACTTACTGTCACATATTTAAAGTCACATACAGAATATCAAGACACAAGTCTTAGTACAGCTGACTAGAAGAGACATTTAAGCAATGACAGTGTTGAGTGGAATGCTGAGAACCCTCTCAAGGAACATTTTAATATAAATCACTTATATTTGCTCATGTTTGCCACACTAAAGAACTGGACACACTTAACACACCAAAGAAACATTTCTGTTAGTATAATCAATAAAACCGTGATTGTTTCAACAAATGTCAAATGTGATTACCAATTGAATATACAGAAGACAACTGATGAGGGAGTTATAATAAAAAAGTTTGTGTCAATAAATGATACTACTTAACAAATCGTGCTTGTAATGTCAGTAGAGTAGAAGATTCCTTACAAAATAAAAATTGTCATTTTGATTTGTTTCTTCAAAGAGAAACGAAGCAAAACAAACAGGTAGGCAAAATCAAAACTATGTACAAAGATGTATCAAAACCTATTCACCCATAAAAGCACTCCTTGCTTCTCACTGTTAGCAGTTACATCCTTTTGTTCTCTTATTCTATGTTTGACTGTTTCTTTTTTTCAATGTTCAAATTTTAACGTTTAAAACAGGCCTTTCCAAGCACACTAATGCATTGTCAAATCTTTCTAGATATACCTTTAAAAATAACATTTAGTGAAATAAAACATATTCTTCACCCATTTCAAGGACATTGTCTGTGTTCCCACACCGTAATGCACACCCCATAAAGACTCCGTGTTAGAGGGCATTTTCCAAATAACAAAACTCACAAATTCTAATAACGGGTATTCTGAGAATGCTATTGCGAATCCTATTTAAACAGGTTAAGATTGAGAATTCTATAAATGATGTGCCTGATTTCTTAAACCTATCTTTCTCCCTACACTGAGCTTGTTAGTGCCATTTGGTGTCCTCTCACCCTTTGGAGAAGAGGTTTTCTTGGCTGTCTGTATTCATAAACCATAAATTGTGACAAGAGCTCTAACTGTAGTCATTTAATTTAGGATAATCAAACAAATGTATTTATGACTTTGTTAACTGCCTTAGTTAAGAGTCTGCTGCAGTCACAGGAGCCTGTAAACCCAGTGGGGTTCTGTGGGTGGGGCTTACAGAGGAAGCACATTGGAACATAGGAGCTACCTACTTTGCTCCCTATTCACTGAGAGACCCTGTCTCTAAAGAATATGTTGGAAATTTCTGGATCAGGCTATTATCACTGTTCTAGGTAATTTTCAGGTATGTACATGGGTATGCAAACACCCACTTGTGAGTGTATACCCCCCCACTTCCACATATAATCCACACGCACACATTTGAACCTACATGTGCACAAAAAGCAAATGGTTAACTATACAATGTTACTGGGGTATGTTACTTTATCACTTTACCGAAACTAATAAATTATTAACCTTTGATTAACAAATTATCTTTTAACATTTAGCTTTTTACTGAGATTTATTTTATTTTTAATTTTCTCTCTCTCGTGAGTGTGTGTGTGTGTGTGTGTGTGTGTGTGTCTGTGTGTCTGTGTGTGTGCATGCCCAGGGCCCATAGTGTAAGGAGCATGCATCAGATTTTCTACAGCTCATTCTTATTAGCTGCATAGTTGTTCTCTGCAAGAGCAAAATATGTCATTAAACAATATCTTTATATTCCAGCTCTTTTCTTTTTAAAATGCAAACTGGAACATTTTCCTACACAAAGATATTTTTCAAAGCCAATATATCACTTGATTTTATTGGAAAGTAGATTAAGTCTGCTTTGATAAATTTGATATCTGTGAGAAACTGAAAAATTAAACAGTAAATGCAACTACCTTTAGCATGACTTATTTCTCTACTACACAATTTACAATTTTACAAAAGTTGGTATTTTCTTGGTTGCCCTTTCCCTTCGAAAGAAAAGTAGATATAGTCTCTGAAGCATGTTAAATTCAAATTGTGCTGTTCTTTTAGAATGAAATATAACCAATGGGGAAATCTGTTTCTATGCCTGCCTACTTTGTGTGCTTTGGCAGTTCCACCATTCTTCTTTACAGATGCAAGGACACATTTTCTTTATTTCTCTGAAAAAAATAGTTAGAACAACACAAATATTGATGTTTTTATTGTTTACAAAGAAGTGTTTCTTTATAAGATCATTTTGGAATCTGATGAGACGAATAGGTACAATAAAAGTACCTTTTGTATTCCCTGGGTGAGGAATGTTCTTCAAGGCTATTGAATTATGTTTTCTTTGTATTTTTTCCTTTCTTCACTTCAAGCACATAATTTATCTTAGCACTGCATTGCATTGCAAAAGATCTGTTTACAGAGAACCAGAAATGAATTAGTCCTATCTTCAGTTTCTATACTTTTTCTCTTGCAATTTTCTCTCCTTCTCCCCTGATTTCAATCATAAATGATTGTAGAAGTTGTGTTAAATATGGTGAATGGCTAAGATTGGACGAACAAATAGTCAGAAAAAGATAGGGATAATTTTCCCAATTGACATAAGGAGAAAGAGATTACTTAACCTGCTGTCTCCTATACTGCCAACACCTCTACAGGTTGATTCCATTCATGACGATATGCCAGGATAAAATTTCATATATAGACAGCATTTATCTGAAACTATTTGATAATCATTAATGTGCAAGGATTTAGAGCTGTGTGTTTAGAACCTTCAGTATATGGGCAAATAATACTAAGCAGAATTTTCTTTAATGATAAAAGCGCTATTCCTTTGTACAGTTCAATACACTAAGTTTAAGAAACCTGTAGCTTGTGGATGTGTTCAGTACAGCAACAAACTGACTTTTTGTTCCTTTTGTTAACTTACATACACTGGTCTAATAAGTAAGGAGAAAATGTCATAGCAATTGACTATCACATAAATAATTAACACACCAGCAATCTTCTTTTTTTTTAATTTATATTAGATATATTTCTTTACTTACATTTCAAATGTTATTCCCCTTTCCGGTTTCCTGTCCATAATCCCCCATCCCCTCCTCTCCCTCCCATATGAGTATTTCCCCCATCCATCCCCCTTACTGCCTCCCATATTCCCCTGCACTGGGGATCCAACCTTGGCAGGACCAAGGGCTTCCCCTTCCACTTGTGCCCCAACAAGTTTATTCTCTGCTACATACAGCAATCTTCTTTTATGTTTCATGTATCACTATGTCAGTAGTATTTACTATAAAAGACTATGTACATTTTATTTAAGTCTTCAAGAAATTCTATTCACATTTGTAGATTTCCTTTTATTTCATTTCTTGTCCCCCAAAAGAATAAAGATGTTCAGTGTCTAAAAGCACTTGCCTTCAGCTGGATGAAACTCACATGGCAGGAGGAGAAAAATACTTCAGGTAACTTGCTCTCTGACTTCTACACACATGCCATTGCCACATGTTTTTCCTGAACACACACAAATTTAAAAAGAGTAATGAATAATTTTACAAATAATAAACAGAAAAAGTTAATATAATTTTCTAATTTTATGCAAAATCTTAACTTAGAACATTTAATATTTTATTACAGTTTTGTTATATCTGTTAGAAAATTATCATTAAATACTATCATATACCTTAAAAATGAAATGTAGAAAAAGCAAAAGTTATGAGTCATAAAACTATATGAATTACACCTCTATATTTTGTCAATCACTTCACTTGCATGTGCTAAGTAATTACTATTTTAGAGCATCAGTGTTGGAGCCTGGAGTTTATCTTTGTTTGAAGGGAATTATCCTAATTTTAAATAAAAGGTAAACAAACATATTTAATGAGAGATATAAAATTTTCTTCATATTAGTAAGTTTGATTATGTTATCATTTAGTTGAATTTGTAATATTTCTGTAAATAATGTGTTATTTATGATTGACAAAAAATGTAAATTTAAATATCAATATATACAGCCAATATCTAATAACACTTTATTTTAACATTTGATACGTATGAATATAACTTTTAAATTAAACAACTTTATGCACAGTTGTATGTGCATGCATGTGCACATATACAGAAACATACATATAATACATACAGATACATGCACACACACACAGACACACACACATACACATACACACACACAAATACACACATACACACAACTGGGAAAGATCATGTGCTGTTGAACATATGGAGGGTGCAGTCAAAATTTAGAGAGTTGATTTTCCATTTAAAACTCCAGTCACCAGGCTTGGAAGCAAGAACCTTTGTCAAATGAGCTGCTCTTTTTAAAACTTAATTTAACAATCTCAGAGGAAATACATTTCTCCTTGGATATGTAAAGACATACTTTTGTGATATTGTACTTTTGTAAACTATGCTGCCTAAATAAGAGTTAAAAGAAATCCAATTTACATATACAATGGTATTTATATTTATAATAGTAAAGTTGATTTTAGACAATAGGAATAAGTAGAATTAGATACTTTTTTGTAATTGCTAGACTTGAAAACTAAATTTGAATGGTAATCAACATGAGTGTCTTTTCTTTATGGGGAGAGAACTTGGTCAGTGTCACTCTAGCTTTATATTTTTACTGTTCACTCAAAGAATTGTTTTTTTCTGGGAGACAAATGAGGAAAGAGTGGACCAGTACCTTCTTCCTTCCCACTGCTGTTGTCTGATTACAGTGACTCCTTATTTCCTGGGCTTGTTCACAGGTAAGAGTCTTGTTCTGCCCTTTATTTCTTTTTTTTTTTTTTTTGTAGTCATACAAAGATTTGTGTTTTACCCTTTCCCTCTACTGCACTAGTTTTCATAAAAGTGGTGGAAATTTCTGTGTGGATTCTATTTAAAGACAATTTTTTTTGATTTTTTTTTTTTATTAACTTGAGTATTTCTTATATACATTTCGAGTGTTATTCCCTTTCCCGGTTTCCGGGCAAACATCCCCCTCCCCCCTCCCCTTCCTTATGGGTGTTCCCCTCCCAACCCTCCCCCCATTGCCGCCCTCCCCCCATAGACTAGTTCACTGGGGGTTCAGTCTTAGCAGGACCCAGGGCTTCCCCTTCCACTGGTGCTCTTACTAGGATATTCATTGCTACCTATGGGGTCAGAGTCCAGGGTCAGTCCATGTATAGTCTTTAGGTAGTGGCTTAGTCCCTGGAAGCTCTGGTTGCTTGGCATTGTTGTACTTTTGGGGTCTCGAGCCCCTTCAAGCTCTTCCAGTTCTTTCTCTGATTCCTTCAATAGGGGACCTATTCTCAGTTCAGTGGTTTGCTGCTGGCATTCGCCTCTATATTTGCTGTATTCTGGCTGTGTCTCTCAGGAGCGATCTACATCCGGTTCCTGTCGGTCTGCACTTCTTTGCTTCATCCATCTTGTCTAATTGGGTGGCTCTATATGTATGGGCCACATGTGGGGCAGGCTCTGAATGGGTGTTCCTTCAGTCTGTTTTAATCTTTGCCTCTCCCTTCCCTGCCAAGGGTATTCTTTTTCCTCATTTAAAGAAGGAGTGAAGCATTCACATTTTGATCATCCGTCTTGAGTTTCGTTTGTTCTAGGGATCTAGGGTAATTCAAGCATTTGGGCTAATAGCCACTTATCAATGAGTGCATACCATGTATGTCTTTCTGTGATTGGGTTAGCTCACTCAGGATGATATTTTCCAGTTCCAACCATTTGCCTACGAATTTCATAAACTCGTTGTTTTTGATAGCTGAGTAATATTCCATTGTGTAGATGTACCACATTTTCTGTATCCATTCCTCTGTTGAAGGGCATCTGGGTTCTTTCCATTTTCTGGCTATTATAAATAAGGCTGCGATGAACATAGTGGAGCACGTGTCTCTTTTATATGTTGAGGCATCTTTTGGGTATATGCCCAAGAGAGGTATAGCTGGATCCTCAGGCAGTTCAATGTCCAATTTTCTGAGGAACCTCCACACTGATTTCCAGAATGGTTTTACCAGTCTGCAATCCCACCAACAATGGAGGAGTGTTCCTCTTTCTCCACATCCTCGCCAGCATCTGCTGTCACCTGAGTTTTTGATCTTAGCCAATCGCACTGGTGTGAGGTGAAATCTCAGGGTTGTTTTGATTTGCATTTCCCTTATGACTAAAGATGTTGAACATTTCTTTAGGTGTTTCTCCGCCATTCGGCATTCCTCAGCTGTGAATTCTTTGTTTAGCTCTGAACCCCATTTTTTAATAGGGTTATTTGTTTCCCTGCGGTCTAACTTCTTGAGTTCTTTGTATATTTTGGAAATAAGGCCTCTATCTGTTGTAGGATTGGTAAAGATCTTTTCCCAATCTCTTGATTGCCATTTTGTCCTAACCACGGTGTCCTTTGCCTTACAGAAGCTTTGCAGTTTTATGAGATCCCATTTGTCGATTCTTGATCTTAGAGCATAAGCCATTGGTGTTTTGTTCAGGAAATTTTTTCCAGTGCCCATGTGTTCCAGATGCTTCCCTAGTTTTTCTTCTATTAGTTTGAGTGTGTCTGGTTTGATGTGGAGGTCCTTGATCCACTTGGACTTAAGCTTTGTACAGGGTGATTAGGATGGATCGATCTGCATTCTTCTACATGTTGCCCTCCAGTTGAACCAGCACCATTTGCTGAAAATGCTATCTTTTTTCCATTGGATGGTTTTGGCTCCTTTGTCAAAAATCAAGTGACCATAGGTGTGTGGGTTCATTTCTGGGTCTTCAATTCTATTCCATTGGTCTATCTGTCTATCTCTGTACCAATACCATGCAGTTTTTACCACTATTGCTCTGTAATACTGCTTGAGTTCAGGGATAGTGATTCCCCCTGAAGTCCTTTTATTGTTGAGGATAGCTTTAGCTATCCTGGGTTTTTTGTTATTCCAGATGAATTTGCAAATTGTTCTGTCTAACTCTTTGAAGAATTGGATTGGTATTTTGATGGGGATTGCATTGAATCTGTAGATTGCTTTTGGTAAAATGGCCATTTTTACCATATTAATCCTGCCAATCCATGAGCATGGGAGATCTTTCCATCTTCTGAGGTCTTCTTCAATTTCTTTCCTCAGTGTCTTGAAGTTCTTATTGTACAGATCTTTTACTTGCTTGGTTAAAGTCACACCGAGGTACTTTATATTATTTGGGTCTATTATGAAGGGTGTCGTTTCCCTAATTTCTTTCTCGGCTTGTTTCTCTTTTGTATAGAGGAAGGCAACTGATTTATTTGAGTTAAATTTATACCCAGCCACTTTGCTGAAGTTGTTTATCAGCTTTAGTAGTTCTCTGGTGGAACTTTTGGGATCACTTAAATATACTATCATGTCATCTGCAAATAGTGATATTTTGACCTCTTCTTTTCCGATCTGTATCCCCTTGATCTCCTTTTGTTGTCTGATTGCTCTGGCTATAACTTCAAGACCTATATTGAATAAGTAGGGAGAGAGTGGGCAGCCTTGTCTAGTCCCTGATTTTAGTGGGATTGCTTCAAGTTTCTTTCCATTTAGTTTAATGTTAGCAACTGGTTTGCTGTATATGGCTTTTACTATGTTTAGGTATGGGCCTTGAATTCCTATTCTTTCCAGGACTTTTATCATGAAGGGGTGTTGAATTTTGTCAAATGCTTTCTCAGCATCTAATGAAATGATCATGTGGTTCTGTTCTTTCAGTTTGTTTATATAATGGATCACGTTGATGGTTTTCCGTATATTAAACCATCCCTGCATGCCTGGGATGAAGCCTACTTGATCATGGTGGATGATTGTTTTGATGTGCTCTTGAATTCGGTTTGCCAGAATTTTATTGAGTATTTTTGCGTCGATATTCATAAGGGAAATTGGTCTGAAGTTCTCTTTCTTTGTTGTGTCTTTGTGTGGTTTAGGTATAAGAGTAATTGTGGCTTCGTAGAAGGAATTCGGTAGGGCTCCATCTGTTTCAATTTTGTGGAATAGTTTGGATAATATTGGTATGAGGTCTTCTATGAAGGTTTGATAGAATTCTGCACTAAACCCGTCTGGACCTGGGCTCTTTTTGGTTGGGAGACCTTTAATGACTGCTTCTATTTCCTTAGGAGTTATGGGGTTGTTTAACTGGTTTATCTGTTCCTGATTTAACTTCGATACCTGGTATCTGTCTAGGAAATTGTCCATTTCCTGAAGATTTTCAAATTTTGTTGAATATAGGTTTTTATAGTAAGATCTGATGATTTTTTGAATTTCCTCCGAATCTGTAGTTATGTCTCCCTTTTCATTTCTGATTTTGTTAATTTGGACACACCCTCTGTGTCCTCTCGTTAGTCTGGCTAAGGGTTTATCTATCTTGTTGATTTTCTCAAAGAACCAACTTTTGGTTCTGTTGATTCTTTCTATGGTCCTTTTTGTTTCTACTTGGTTGATTTCAGCTCTGAGTTTGATTATTTCCTGCCTTCTACTCCTCCTGGGTGTATTTGCTTCTTTTTGTTCTAGAGCTTTTAGGTGTGCTGTCAAGCTGCTGACATATGCTCTTTCCTGTTTCTTTCTGCAGGCACTCAGCGCTATGAGTTTTCCTCTTAGCACAGCTTTCATTGTGTCCCATAAGTTTGAGTATGTTGTATCTTCATTTTCATTAAATTCTAAAAAGTTTTTAATTTCTTTCTTTATTTCTTCCTTGACCAGGTTATCATTGAGTAGAGCATTGTTCAATTTCCACGTATATGTGGGCATTCTTCCCTTATTGTTATTGAAGACCAGTTTTAGGCCGTGGTGGTCCGATAGCACGCATGGGATTATTTCTATCTTTCTGTACCTGTTGAGGCCCGTTTTTTGACCAGTTATATGGTCAATTTTGGAGAAAGTACCATGAGGAGCTGAGAAGAAGGTATATCCTTTTGCTTTAGGATAGAATGTTCTATAAATATCCGTTAAGTCCATTTGGCTCATGACTTCTCTTAGTCTGTCTACATCACTGTTTAATTTCTGTTTTCATGATCTGTCCATTGATGAGAGTGGGGTGTTGAAATCTCCCACTATTATTGTGTGAGGTGCAATGTGTGTTTTGAGCTTTAGTAAGGTTTCTTTTACGTATGTATGTGCCCTTGTATTTGGGGCATAGATATTTAGGATTGAGAGTTCATCTTGGTTGATTTTTCCTTTGATGAATATGAAGTGTCCTTCCTTATCTTTTTTGATGACTTTTAGTTGGAAATTGATTTTATTTGATATTAGAATGGCTACTCCAACTTGCTTCTTCTGACCATTTGCTTGTAAAGTTGTTTTCCAGCCTTTCAATCTGAGGTAGTGTCTGTCTTTGTCTCTGAGGTGTGTTTCCTGTAGGCAGCAGAATGCAGGGTCCTCGTTGCGTATCCAGTTTGTTAATCTATGTCTTTTTATTGGGGAGTTGAGGCCATTGATATTGAGAGATATTAAGGAATAGTGATTATTGCTTCCCGTTATATTCATATTTGGATGTGAGGTTATGTTTGTGTGCTTTCATTCTCTTTGTTTTGTTGCCAAGACGATTAGTTTCTTGCTTCTTCTAGGGTATAGCTTGCCTCCTTATGTTGGGCTTTACCATTTATTATCCTTTGTAGTGCTGGATTTGTAGAAAGATATTGTGTAAATTTGGTTTTGTCATGGAATATCTTGGTTTCTCCATCAATGTTAATTGAGAGTTTTGCTGGATACAGTAATCTGGGCTGGCATTTGTGTTCTCTTAGGGTCTGTATAACATCAGTCCAGGATCTTCTGGCCTTCATAGTTTCTGGCGAGAAGTCTGGTGTGATTCTGATAGGTCTCCCTTTATATGTTACTTGACCTTTTTCCCTTACGGCTTTTAATATTCTTTCTTTATTTTGTGCGTTTGGTGTTTTGACAATTATGTGACAGGAGGTGTTTCTTTTCTGGTCCAATCTATTTGGAGTTCTGTAGGCTTCTTGTATGTCTATGGGTATCTCTTTTTTTAGGTTAGGGAAGTTTTCTTCTATGATTTTGTTGAAGTTATTTACTGGTCCTTTGAGCTGGGAGTCTTCACTCTCTTCTATACCTATTATCCTTAGGTTTGATCTTCTCATTGAGTCCTGGATTTCCTGTATGTTTTGGACCAGTAGCTTTTTCCGCTTTACATTATCTTTGACAGTTGAGTCAATGATTTCTATGGAATCTTCTGCTCCTGAGTTTCTCTCTTCCATCTCTTGTATTCTGTTGGTGAAGCTTGTATCTACAGCTCCTTGTCTCTTCTTTTGGTTTTCTTTATCCAGGGTTGTTTCCATGTGTTCTTTCTTGCTTGCTTCTATTTCCATTTTTAATTCCTTCAACTGTTTGATTGTGTTTTCCTGGAATTCTTTCAGGGATTTTTGCGATTCCTCTCTGTAGGCTTTTACTTGTTTATTAATGTTTTCCTGTGCTTCCCTAAGTGTGTTCAGGTCTTTCTTGAAGTCCTCCAGCATCATGATCAAAAATGATTTTGAAACTAGATCTTGCTTTTCTGGTGTGTTTGGATATTCCGTGTTTGCTTTGGTGGGAGAATTGGGCTCCGATGGTGCCATGTAGTCTTGGTTTCTGTTGCTTGGGTTCCTGCGCTTGCCTCTCGCCATCAGATTATCTCTAGTGTTACTTTGTTCTGCTATTTCTGACCGTGGCTAGACTGTCCTATAAGCCTGTGTGTCAGGCGTGCTGTAGACCTGTTTTCCTGTTTTCTTTCAGCCAGTTCTGGGGACAGAGTGTTCTGCTTTCGGGCGTGTAGTTTTTCCTCTCTACAGGTCTTCAGCTGTTCCTGTGGGCCTGTGTCTTGAGTTCACCAGGCAGCTTTCTTGCAGCAGAAAATTTGGTCTTACCTGTGGTCCCGAGGCTCAGGTTTGCTCGTGGGGTGCTGTCCAGGGGCTCTCTGCAGCGGCAGCAACCAGGAAGACCTGTGCCGCCCCTTCCGGGAGCTTCAGTGCACCAGGGTTCCAGATGGTCTTTGGCTTTTTCCTCTGGCGTCCGAGATGTGTGTGCAGGGAGCAGTCTCTTCTGGTTTCCCAGGCCTGTCTGCCTCTCTGAAGGTTTAGCTCTCCCTCCCACGGGATTTGGGTGCAGAGAACTGTTTATCCAGTCTGTTTCCTTCAGGGTCCGGCGGTGTCTCTGGCAGGGGTCCTGCTGCTCCTGGGCCCTCCCCCACGGGAGCCCAGAGGCCTTATACAGTTTCCTCTTGGGCCAGGGATGTGGGCAGGGGTGAGCAGTGTTGGTGGTCTCTTCTGCTCTGCAGCCTCAGGAGTGCCCACCTGACCAGGCGGTTGGGTCTCTCTCTCACCGGGTCTGGGAGCCTGCCCTTTATTTCTTGATGAGCAACAGTGGCCTGTGATATATTAGATTGCTCTTGCAACAAATTATCACTGCTGCTGATAGTCTTGCAAGTATTAAAAAAATTCCACCCACACATAATAAAATTAGCCAGATTTCAAGTCTATATATCTCAAGGGCATCGACACAGCAGGAATAGACATTTTGAATGGAAGCTGTGAGCCTTCACATTGAATGTGACACTTTCAGTATCCAGTATATTTTTATTTACATTTCTTACAACTTAAAGGCAACATTTTTTATGGGGCGATGTTCTGAGAAGATTATTTTTCTATATTGGGTAAATTATTTGTAAATCCAATTGTTTATAGATGTAGGACTAAGATTCATGCTTCTCGGTTGTCAAGCGAGGACACCTTTTGTGCTTAGAAGATACCTGTGTAGCTGTGCTTAGGAGGGGGCATTCTCTCTTTCTCTCCCATGGTTCAACTTAGCAGCTCTCATGTTCTACCTGGAGGAAGTTTTCTGTTCATATCACTCGGGATATTACACTGAACATATGTGGACAATGTTGAAGAATTTAAGTTACACTGGGCATACATGGACAGCTTTGAGGAGCCTATTTTAAGAAACATGTATTACTTTCTGTTCTTGCTTGTGTGATAGAATACCCTGACAAAAGGATCTCAGGGAAAAGAGACCTTATTGTAGACCACAATTCTAGAACACAGTCCACCACGGAGGAAGCATGGTGGTGTGAGCTGCAGACAAGATCTGTGATAGGGAGCACAGAGATAAATGTTCGTGTCCAGGTCATTCTGTCCTGACCCCAGCCCATGTGATGGTATTGACCCATTAGTGAGAAGGACCTTCTCAAATTAATTCATCTGATCTAAGTAATATTTTTTACAGGCATGCCTAGAGGCATGTCTTCTATGCAATTCTAGATCCTATCAAATTGACAAGCATTATTAATTATTCTTTTTTATTTATTAAGTTGTTTATTTTCTTTACATCCTGACTACAGCTTCCACACCCTCCTCTCCTCCCAGTCCCTCCCTCTCACCTTCACTTATACTTTATGCACCTATCCTCCTCTTCTCAGAGAATGGGAGCCCTCCCACGGATATCAATGAGCCTTGGTATATGAAGTTGCAACCAAGTTAGAGGAAAGAGATCCAAAGGCAAGTAGTATAGTCAGAGAGAGCCCTTGCTACCATTTTATAAGTCCTACATGAAGACCCAGATTCACAACTGTCACATATGTGTAGAGATACTAGATGCGTCCCATACATGCTCTCTGATTGGCAGATCTGTCACTATGAGTCCCTATGGGCTAAGGTTAGTTGATTCTTTAGGATTTTTGTTTGTTTGTTTATTTGTTTGTTTTTTGTGGTGTCCTTGACCCCTTTGGGTCCCTCAATCCTTCCTCTACCTCTTCAACAAGATTCCCAAAGATCCACTTAATGCTTGACTGTGAGATTCTGCACTAATTTTCCTTAACCAACGCTGGGTAAAGCCTCTCTGACTATCGTTACGCTAGGATCCTCTCTGTAAATATAGTAGAATGTCATTAATAGTCTTAAGAGTGGGCTCTCTCTCATCCTATTATTAACTATTGTTAAATGTAATCTTAATTACACCTGTCATCTTGTTTAAAATGTAATGCAAATGTTCATAGGATCTAGAGATTAGATTGTAGATACCTTTTCTGTCTACAACAAATTTCCTGACAATCTTGTGGATACATTAATTTTTCTCATGTTTCATAGCAATAATGACAATTTTCCTGTATTTCCCAAGCACTACTTTTAACTTAAGTTTGCTAAGCATTTGTAGGGAAACAATATTCCTGTGCATCCTACCATTTCCTCTACAATACCGACTCCAACATTTTTACTACAAGCTCTCTTTCCGCACTTGATCTTAGCCAAAAGGCCGAGAAGCGATCAAGCTCTCTTTCCTAATGATCATCTTTAGACTGAAAAACAAAGGTGACAACAAAGCTGTTTATCTCTCCCCAAAGATGTGTTCAGTGTCTGATGCCATGAATGCAGAACAGAAGGGCCAAGGACATGCACAATAAATACAATTAGTACCTATCTGAAATGCACATAAGAGCACACTATGAGAGAAGTTCTTTGTATGTAAGATCGTTACTTTAGTGTTTTCTCCATGTGCCTACCTTTGTGATCATTTTTTTACCCAATTAACTGAATGCTCTGTTTTCCTTAGGGAAAAGAAAAAGTCTCAGAGAAGTTTATGGTCCTCATCATCCTATTAAATTGAAACAGATAATAAAATATTTGAGCTACACACAGATTACAAACTTTGTGAGGTAGATTTCTTTCCTTTGAGCAATTATTTTAATAATCTCATAATTTAGTTCAGTTAAAATAATGCCATAAAATAATGCATATTATTAACACAGATAACTAGACAGATGGAAG
Organism: Rattus norvegicus; assembly: GCF_021556685.1. Taxonomy (NCBI): domain Eukaryota; kingdom Metazoa; phylum Chordata; class Mammalia; order Rodentia; family Muridae; genus Rattus; species Rattus norvegicus. The sequence continues at coordinate 68,926,133 of NC_141542.1, read as the reverse complement.
AATTCTATGATTGGAAACAGGTTCATGTGTGTGCTTAGGAGATTTGTTCTCTAGAAACAACATCTTCAACTTGATTTAGAAGATTCGGGAAGATTATTCTCATTTAAAGAATGTACATGGGGTTGGGGATTTAGGTCAGTGGTAGAGCGCTTGCCTAGCAAGCGCAAGGCCCTGGGTTCAGTCCCCAGCTCCGAAAAAGAGAGGAAAAAAAAAGAATGTACATTATTCTTAGTATTCTCTCTTTCTAGAAAATTCACATCCATTAGCTCTGGAAAGGTACAAAGTACTTAAGCAAAACACATCAAAGAGTGCATTTGCATTTTCAAGTCTTTAGACAATCATTACAACAATTTAGGTTAGTCCACAGGTACAGACACCATTAAAAGAACAAAGGAAAGAATTGGGTGAATAGAGCTAAACACAAATATGCAAAATACTTATCAGAGAGAAGCGCAAAGATCTCTTGCTAAGCATGGGTGAGTAAAGAAGCTGCCTGGGTTTTCAGATACTGAGCAAGGGAGAGAAACAGTGACTTAGAGATGTTCAGGCAGATTAGTATTCAGGAAGACAAAAGACTCTGATTGATCAAAAGAGATGAAGGTTAAAATAGGTGTTAGCCATTCTTAGGAAGTCCATGCAATTCAACCCACCAAATGACACACATTTGAAAATGAAAGGAGACAATTAGGAGTGATACCTCTCTACCTTAACCAGAGGCTAGAACAATACTGAGAAAATCAGCATGAGGATGACACATAAAAAAGTTCATAGAGTACAAAGGAATATAAATAATCTATAGTAACAAAGGAAGTTAAGATTTTGTTGTTGTTGTTGTTGTTGTTAAAGTAGTGAAATAAATAAAATAAAAAAGAATTGCAGAGTCTCCAGTGATAACTGTAGAAGAAAAATCCACATGACAGATTGAAGGCAAAATGACAATGATAAAATTGGAATTGCTACTGTGGATTAAAGACTTAGTAACATTCTGCAAACGTAGTCTAAAAGGAGCAAGCAGGCACATGATTGAAAATTATCTGAAGAGTAAGAAGAAATCGTAATGATGAGTGAATTTCAGAATTACAGTCATTCAGGGAGAAGAAACAGGGATGATTTTGATGACCATGTTAACCAAAAATACCTTTTTTGGAAAAAAAAAAGAATTAAAGGAAACAGATCAACACAACATGAGAGAGGATTTCAAAGTTCCAAGAAAGTCAACAAAAATACTTACAGCCACTTAAGATTTGAAACTCTTTATTTAATCACTAGGTAGGTATGGAAATTATATAATACTTATATAAAATTTAAAACTAAACATAATTATGAATGTGTGTGAGTATGTGTGAGCATGCATGTGAATTTCTCCAACTACTTGATCACATTGCAAAAAATTAAAAATAAAATAAATGAATGAAGAATGGAAGTGAAGAAAAATGCTTTATCTAAAAATCAAAATGTGTTTCAAAGACTCAGAAAACACGCCTTCCAAGGCTCTCTAAAAACATCACTTTAAAAAATGGACTGCCTTTTAATGACTGAAAAATACGGCTTCAAAGGAGTGGTTGCCTGTTTAATGGCAGAATTTGAAAAAAAAAATGAAGATCATTAATATATTTCTTTCAAGGTATTTTATTAAGTGTATGTGTAGCAAATTACCTCTAAAAACCAAGAAAAATAGTGCCATAATATACATAACAGTTCTGTGAGCAAGGCAGAGGTGGTGCTTAATGTTTGTTGAGGTGTAGTCTGGAGCTGTACTGTAATGCTAGTACTGCACCCCAAGATCTGGTTCCTCCCCACCGCCTCCAGGAGAAGATCGTTAGGGATGAGGAGATCCTCGTATACATCAAGTGATACTATGGAAATTTGCTTTATAATTTAAAACTATTAATTGAAAAAGATGTCTACAGTGTACAGCTGGGTGGAAGACAGGTAGGCTGGGCTTTGGTTCCAGGCCATAGTATCTGATGCAGAGACCATGAGGAAGGCGATGCAGAGAAGTAGGGGGAAGACGCCATAGGGATAGGTGTGTGAGAACATGGCCCTGAGGGCTAATCAGTATGAATAGTAGCAGCCTAGGTAGAAAATGACAAGTTATATCTCAGAGTTATTAACAGGGAACTAGAGAAACCAGTGCTCTTAAGGCTTATCACATATATAAAGGTTTGTGTCTTTTATTTGGGAACTAAATGATTAAAGGTGGTGTAGAAACCCCTGATTAATGTTCCCCATCATGAGTAGTAGAAAGGCCTTGAGTGAGTTAGTTATGTGTGTGGTGACGCTTGAGATTTAACAAACATAGTTTATTTTCAAAAGTTAGTCAGGTGATTTGTAATACATTCTGGAAAAGTCAGGATAAGTGCTGAAAATTTAAAACTTCGTGTCTGATTTAGAGATTGTAGAAGATTTGATGCCATGCATTTCTTTTTTTTTTTTTTTTATTAACTTGAGTATTTCTTATATACATTTCGAGTGTTATTCCCTTTCCCGGTTTCCGGGCAAACATCCCCCTCCCCCCTCCCCATGCATTTCTTATAAGCAAGGGCAATCCTAAAGAGCTCCTGAAGTGGGTGACTTTAGAAGCCACTGTGGATGAAAGTTCCAAAGGTGTCTTTAGTGGGAGATTGGTGGTTTGAGGATGAGAGAGAACTTAAGAAGGCACTGGCAATGTCTCCAGAAGAATTCACAAAGCCTTGATAGTATCTAATTGAAATAAGATGGCTAGAGTATTTGAAGAAAATACAAAAAAAAAAAAAAACCCAAAAACGAAAGAACAAAAATGAGTAGAAGCAGACATTTTGGGTAGGGAAGTGGTGGAATGGCTCTTAACTTTTCTTATTGGAAATGTGCTTTCAGTTAGTAAAACAAGTAGCTAACACATATGCAGGGACAATTCCAAGAAAATTACTTATATATTTAGACTAATCCTCAAAGGAACTGCTGATGAAGTTATACTTTGAATCCGAAAATATGACACTAAAGTTTTTTTTAAATCACAATAGATTTTCATTTGAATTTATTTTCATTTACCAAGATAAATAGCAAAAGTCTAGAGGGATATGGGTATCAAGTGTTCATTGGACCTTAGTATAGAGCGCTGAGCTCAAGGTGTGACACGAGTAAAATTAGTATAAATATGTTGTTTACAATTGTTTAAATACATAGAGAACTGCAGCAAACAGTATTTATTCAGAGTGGATGGAGACTAAAAATAATATAAATCTATTTAATCAATTAAAAAGTAACTTTGATGAGTACATAAAATAAAACATTAGGTAATTGATATTTATTCATTGTTCTATGTTCAAAGTTAATAATATATAACTCCTAAGCATTCATTCATATGTGATGCAAATATTCTAATTTATTCTAGTGTTTTAATAAGAGGCATAAAATTTATACAATCTGAACAGATATGAGTTAACCTAAGTTAGTTTAAGTCTCCTGTACAAGATTTAGTTGCTACAACAAGCTTAAAGTCTTTATTATACTTCAAATTGACTTCATATAATATGAGATTGAATTTTGATCTACATATGTATACTCAATTTTCTCTGCACTGTTTATTGAAAACTATCCTTTCTCTAATTCATATACTTATCATCTTAGTTGAAGATCAGTTTGCTGTACTATGTCAATGAACAAATGGGTTCTTTGTCCCATGCAATATGGAAATCAGATGTAACTAGTTCTGAAGGAACGGGATCATGAAAGCTTTTCAATAGGGTTGGGGATTTGGCTCAGTGGAAGAGCGCTTGCCTAGTAAGTGCAAGGCCCTGGGTTCGGTCCCCAGCTCCGAAAAAAAAAAGAAAAGAAAAAAGAAAAGAAAAGAAAAGAAAAGAAAAGAAAGCTTTTCAATAAATATTCAAGCCATCTAGCTATTCCAGAGAAAGTAGCCCCATTTTAATTGACCAGAAGGAAGAGTACCTGCATATTTCAAAGTCAGAGTAGTCCTGAGATTACAGTGCTTAGAGTTTGTTCACATTCAGATCTTTTTATCTTTCTGTCCTCCAACACAGATCATAGTCTATAGCACTATTTCACAACTTGTGGTTTGTAAATTTCATGGGTGTCACATATCAGATATCCTGCATATCAGATAGTACATTGTAATTCATAAGAGTAGCAAAGTTACAAATATAAAGTAGGAATAAAATTAATATATGGTTGTGAGTCACGACAACATGAGGATATGTATTAAAGTGTCATACCATGAGGAAAGTGTAGAACCACTGGACTAGAGTTTAATATATATATTAGGTCTTCATAATTTTTCTATTATGAAGTCAAACAAGTATTGTAATTCTCCTTTCAAGGTAGTGTATGCAATTATGAGAATAATGTTATTCACCAGTTTGATTTGGCTTTATTCTCATGTTATAACTGAGGAGAAGCCAGACTCCCTTAGAAGACCGCTGCACAGGTTTATGTAACATTGTCCTTCATGCTAGTGTATACCTGATAATAATAAAAACAACATAAGTCTTGCCTCCCTGAGGTAAAAGTATAGAATAAAAGATACACATATTTGAATCTGTTAATTACTTCTGGAAATTACTAGGGCGGCAGTTCTTTCTTAACCAGCTAGTTCCCCAAACAACCACAGAGAGAGAGAGAGATTTTAGTATTTTAAAGCTTAGGAATTAGCAGGGCAGACCCTCAACCAGTTCATCTAAATTAACCCAGCCACTAAGCCCCATCCAGCCACACAGCTGTCTGTAACTCCCAGGCCACGATTCACATCGATTTCTGCTGATATCTTCTGGCAAATGTGTCTTTCCCTTTCTTCTTTTCTGAGTTCCTTTCTCCCTAACAGGAAATTCTGCTTCCCCCTTCCTGTCCAGCTAATTGGGCACCAGAAATACAAATTTCATTAAAACCCTTTATACAAACCATATATACTAAATAATTAATTTTTAACTAATTTATTTTTACAGAATCTCAGGTATAAGTTAGCCACCAACTTCTTGTATAGATAACATAGATCATGAACTCCTGACTTTCATGACTTCATTTTTCAATTGCTGGGAATATGTCTTGTGACTCCACAGCCAGAAAAGTAATAAAAAATGTCTATTCATAAATAAATACAGAAATTTCACAAGGATACAATATTCAAGTAATAATCCAGGAAATTGAGAGTTAACTAAGTGGCTAAGAGGATTTGCTGCTCTTACAGAAGACCTGGTTTTCAGTCTCAGCACCTACAAGTTGATTCAAAGCTGTCTATAAATTTAATTTTGGGATATCTAATATCATTTCTGTCCTCTATGGATATTTCATACATGTGATCATAAATGAGTGGATTACATTTGTGATCCATATAATATAATGAAAATAAAATATATATCTACAAAGCTACCTAAAAATTATACTCTAACATATTTTCATTTTTATTTTTTGAAAAAAGTATAATTACATAATCCTCTGTAGAAGAATTTTAATCCAAAACATGGCTGTTCTGGCAAGGGATTACTTTCAAGACTTTCTAGATCTGTATAATCTAGTTGGCATACAGACACATCCTAGAATACAGTATGATCGGACTGGAATACAGACATACCCTTGATATACAACTTTAATCTCAAACAATGAAGGTAAAGTTAGTTGGGAGAAGGAAGCACCCATGTTTGAAAGTAATATCTTACAGAGGGGCAAGCAAAATGACAAATCAGAGAAAGACTTGAGAGAATGAGTAGGAGATAGGATATACCCAACTCTAAAGAGAACAATACAGGGAGAAAAAAGGTCACTTTAGAACAGGACAAGGAGAAGAGTGAGTGATATGGCAGTTTTACCAGCAAGTTGTGCAGAGATAACAAAACAGACACAGGTGAAGACAGAATGAGGCAGAGCATGAAAAGCAGCCACTTATGAGTTAGAAAACATAACATACTATACTACCTTTGTTTTCCGTAATAATAAGATGGCATGCTGAAGAAGGTAGGAAAGAAAGAATAGCCTCTATTAGCCCCATGCAGCAGAAATGAAGAAATGTAGTTCCTACTAGGGAAATGGAGAGGAACATAAAATCTAGACCTTACACATTCTGAACCAGGCCATTTAAGTGATATTTGGTGAAATTCTCCAACTTTATATGGAAAACAATATGCTGCTTTATTCCTATCAACCTCAAGTTTAATCACATTCTACACTAGTTTACCAAGATAAACTTATCTGATCAATAAAAATAACACCTGGATTTCAGTATATACATCTATACATTCATATTTCTGTCTATTTATCATCTATTGCACAGGAATTTATAGAGTATGTAATAGGTGATTTAGAAAATCATCCCTTTATGTTACCCTTTAAATTGATTTTGTGTTAATTTCTATCCCTGCTTCAAATAGGGATATCCAAGTAAAGAACAAAAAGGACAGCCAGTTTTCAGTTGCACACAAAGCTTTGATATCTATTCTTCAAACACATTAGCTGTTCTGACAGAGGAGCCTATGGTCAGAACATGGGAAATGTGACAGGTACTATGAGCTTCCCTTTTCTTTCTTGAACATCATTCCCCAGCTGTAAATCCTCCCTGCAGGTCTCTTTTAATTCAATTACAGTGAATGAACATACAAAGTTTTATAATTCTAGGCCACTTGATTCTTAAATTTAAGAGAACTATTTTTAGTTTGACACTGATGAAAATAACACCTAATATGCGCTTCAAACTTCTATAGCTCTTCTGTGAAGTGAAGATCACATTTCAGAGGTTCTTGGTCTAACATGTCATGCTCAGTAAAATAACATAAATTGTACATGTAATTTTTAAAAAGTAAAAGAAAGAACATCCTTATTTTTTCAACTCTTTTTGATAAAATTTACAGTATTTTAACAACACACAGTACAAAAGCAATAGGAGGCAAATAAAGTAAATTCAGAATGAATCAACTGCATTAAGATTTTGGGCTATGAGAGGAGCTTATTTTAGGAGAACTCTCACTTCAAGTAAGGACTTAATTCCCAGTTATATTCATGTGTAAAATATGTACAAAAAAGGTAGGCAGTTCTAGAGAGGTGGAAAGTGATAACTAGAAACTCTTTGTACTCTAAATATGTCATTTGGATTACCTTATGTTTACAATACTTGTTTATTTATTTATTTATTTATTTATTTACATGTCTTTGCATGCATGCCATAATAAGCTTATTTTCTCTGTGTACCATGTGTGGCCTGGAATTGGAATCCAAATTGTTAAGCTTAGCTCTAAACACCAGTACCTGCTGAGCCGTTTCCTGGCCCTACAATTATTATAATTGTATCTTTCCTCCTTTTATTTAAATTGATTTTAATTATTGGCTATTTTAGAAGAATACCGTTATGATACCTTAGATAAAGATTTTTGTTATTGATATCTGATGAAAATATGTTGAGGGAATTTCACCTCTAATACAATGGGTGGAGTTATAGACAGAACCTGTTGAAAGCAAAAGCAGCCATGACAGTCAAAACTTCTTAAAAAATGGGGCAGAAAATTAGAAGTTAATTTTCTCTTACAGTTTCATAATAGTACTCTTGTTGCAGCCAACGCTGAGGTAAAAGTAACCTTGGATTTTACTGTTCACATGACAAGAATCGAGCAGCCCTGTAGTGTAATACTTGACAAAACGGCGAGACTGATTTTATGAATTATTAGAAAAGAATCGAAATTTACTATTATCTTATCCTTTCAAGTGACATTTATTTACAATGGCTACTAACTCTTTAGTGACTGGGATATTGATTCTCAAAAGCTTTATACAGTTGTGAAACATTAACAACATAGTCTTAAAATTTAATCATTCCATTGGCATTTGCTTACTTTATAAATCACTTCTGGCAACTAAAATACTTTTATGTCTCAAGGAATGTATTGCACTAAAAATGAAGTACTGAGAAAGTGGGAGAGGTGATCAAGTTCTGCAGTATTTGATGTTGCAGGTTTGTATTGTTAAAGGAAGACAACCTACATTTAGGTTAAGAACAACTTTCTTTAGTCCTCAGAATATCTACTTAGTAGAGCCTTATGTTATTATATTTAAGATTAAATTTTGGTTGAGTCAGATTTCTTCAGTTTTCTCCAGTCTGAAATCTGCTCCTTTGTCTGTAAATTATAGTGGACGAAGAGTTCATACGTAAAGTATAATTGCCATTATTAGTGGATTTTTTCATTGTAATTTTAAATAGAGGAATATTTTCTTATAAATTTAAAGCACTTAATACAGTGAAGGAATAAAGCAGCACATCTAACTGGATTTGTAACTTACAACTATAAGTATATTGCCTGGCACATTGATATATGCCTGTGGCCCCGTGCACCTAGGAGGCTTAGGCAAGTAGATAACTTGAACCCAGGAATTCTGGGCTGTACCGTGCCATGTCCACTCTGTGTCTGCTCTACATTCCACATCTATGTCTATATAGTAACTTCTGGGTTTGGAGAGACACCAGACAGCCTAAGGAGAGCTGAAGTAGCCCAGGTCAGATGACAGTATACACACTGATTATTTACTCACTAAATGAAAAACCAAATGAATTTCAAATTAACATAAACAGTAGAACTTGTGCTTCCTCGTCTTCTTCTGGTTGATGCAGAAATTCCTTTCCCTGCTTTGTAGGCTGAGAGGATTGCATTACCCCTGAGTCCTCCTTATGTTTGCTCTAGTACTCCAACCATTGCACCATCCTCTCCTATTCCTCTCAGCTTCCCACTCTAATTTGAAGGATGCATGTAGTTACATTGGTGTCAATGTAACCTTTTCATCATAATATCCTCACATGAGAAAACCTGTTTTATCAACTCAACAGATTCATCCACTTCATCTCCAGATGTATCCATCATTCTGGGGATCAGATTGCTTGTTAGAAGCTCTAGGGACATCAGTCTACAAGCTTGCAAATAGGAGTAAGACTGGACTGTATATGTAAGAAGAGTAGATTAGTTGAGCACACCGGTATTGAAGTGTTACATTCCCTCAAAGGAGAACACATATATTATTTATTTACAGAAAGATTCATAAACCCAGTTTGTTAAGAAATAAGAATGCTAAGCATGCCATGTAGTATGAAAAATAGTGGCAGGCATGAAAGAATTTTTCAAGTTAACTAATATAAATGAAAAGAGTGACCAGAAAGAAAGCAAATAAATGCAGGACTTTTACTTTAAAAAATAGGATACATTGAAGAACTTATCAGTGATAAAAATGTAAAATACCAAGCAATAGCAGATACATTTGCATATAATTAAAAGCCAAGTATTTGGATGTTTGAGGCAGGAGTATATGAGTCCAGTTTCCTATAGGAAACTCTCAAGAAAAGATATACTCTTTTCATATAAGAAACTTTAAAATATGTGAATAAGTTCTGGGAATAAAACACTGATTTGATAAGACTAGTAATTTAATTCTGAATTGATTTTGTAATGTTGAATTTTGTTTATTTGTCAAAATGTGAGATGGTCAAATTGTTATATATTTATAATCATCTTGAAAATAAGGTAGGACTACACACCCTTATTTTGTTATGCATCTCTACAACTAGCTGGGTTAAAGATCATGATAAAATAATTTTTAAAAAATTATTTCATTTATTTACAATCCCACTGACCTCTTAGTCCCCTCTTCCAGAGTTCCTCATCCCACTCCTCTTCCACTCGCCTCTGAGAGTGTGCTACCCTTCCCCACCAAGCCTCTCACTTCCTTGGGGCCTCAAGCCTCTCCAGGATTGGCACATCATCTCGCATTAAGGGGACAGATTCAGGGGGAGGGTGATGGTGAGGGGTGACAGGGAGGGGGTTCAGACCAGCCTGTTGATGCTGGTTGATGGCTCAGTTTCTGAGAGCTCCCTGGGGGCCTGGTTAGTTGAGACTGCTGGTATTCCTGTAGGATTGCCCTCTCCTTCAGCTTCTTCAATCCTTACTCTAATTCAGCCATCTGGGTTCCTGACATCAGTCCAAAGGTTGGGTGTAAGTATCTGCATCTGTCTTAGTGAGCTGCTCATAGGGCCTCTCAGAGATCAGCCGTGCTAGGCTCCTGTCTGTAAGCAATGGTGGAGTGTTCCCCTTTCTCCACATCCTTGCCAACTTGTGGTATCACCTTTGCTTTTGATCTTAGCCATTCTGATTTGTTAGGTGGAATCTCAGTGTCATTTTGATTTGCATTTCCCTGATCACTAAGGACCTTGCATTTTTCTTTGAGTGTTTTTCAGCCATTCAAGAATTTTTCTTTAAATGCTTTTCAGTCATTCAAGATTCTTCTGTTGTGAATTCTCTGTTTAGCTTTACAACCCATTTTATGACTGGGTTGTTTGTTTCTTTAGAGATTGGTTTCTTAAATTCTTTATATATTTTGGATATTAGCCCTCTATCAGATGTGGGGTTAGTGAAGTTTTTTCACAATCTGTATGTTGCTGATTTATCCTATTGATGGTGTCTTTTGCCTTACAGAAGCTTTTCAGTTTCATGAGGTCCCATTTATTACTTGTTGATATTAGAGCCTGAGCTATTGGTGTTCTGTTCAGGAGATTTGCCCCTGTGCCAATGAGTTTGAGGTTCTCTCCCATTTTCTCTTCTATTAGATTCTGTGTATCTGGATTTGTGTTGAGTTCTTTGATCAATTTAGACTTGAGCCTTGTGCAAGGTGATAAATCTGGATCTATTTTCATTCTTGTAATTACAGACTGCCAGTTAAACCAGCCTCATTTGCTGAAGATGTTTTCTTTTTTCCACTGTATATTTTTGGCTCCTTTGTCAAAGATCAAGTATCCATATATGTGTAGGTTAATTTCTGGGTCTTTAATTCTATTCCACTGATTGACCTATCTGTCTCTGTATCAATACCATGTGATCCCTATCACTGTTGCTTTGTAATATAGTTTGAGGTGAGGGATGGTGATTCTCCCAAAAGATCCTTTATTGTTGAGACTGTTTTGGCTCTCCTGGTTTTTGTTTTTTGTTTGCTTGCTTTTCCATATGACATTGAAAATTGCTCTTTCCATGTGTGTGAAGGATTTTGTTGGAAATTTGATGAGGATTGCATTGAATCTGTAGATTGCTTTTAGTAAAATGGCCATCTTCACTATGTTAATCTTCCAATCCATGAACATAGCAGATCTTTCTATCTTCTGAGGTCTTCTTCTATTTCTTTCTTAGGGTTTTGAAGCTCTTGTCTTGAAGATCTTTCACTTGCTTTGTAAGAGTTACACCAAAGTAGTTTATACTATTTGTGTCTATTGTGAAACGTGTTGTTTCCCTAGTTTCTGTTTCAGTCTCCTTATCATTTGTATAAAGGAAGTGTACTGATTTCTTTGAGTTAATTTTATATCTTGCCACTTTGCAGAAGATGTTTATCAGCTATAGTAGTTCTCTGGTGCAATTTTTGCAACTCTCAGAGAAAACAATTCTTCCTCAAAAGACATGAATGTAGAAAATGCTTAGGGTTTTGGGGAGGAGATAAAACAAAACAAAACAAAACAAAAACAAACAAAACACAAAAGAACCTCAGTATGATTGGAGAGTGTGATCAAATAAATTATATATGTTATATACTTGTAAAAGGTATTTTTCTCTATCACTCTTGGCCTTACTTTTAAGGAATGGTCTCCCATTGAACCTGATGTTCACAGTTGTTTTACCTACACTGGGAGCTCCAGTACCTACTTCTCTTCTCTGTTTCCCTCTCCCCACCCATGCAGAGTGAAATAGCCATGCCTGGCTTTTCACAGGTGCATCTGTACATAGAGCTTCCCACTCGTGCAGCAAGCACTTTATGCAGTGAGCTGTCTCCCAGCTCTGGAGCCCCCTTCTTTTGATCATGAAATTTTCTTGTACCCCATGCATTGGGCAAGCTCATTGCACAGTGTCTTCTGTGGTCATAGCTGAAATGAGCAAGACCTCTGCTATAAGGAACTGTTCTGCCATGGCTGTCACTTTTTCCCAGTGTGGGGGAAGGGGTACTGTTCTACTTACAGTCTTTAAAGTTATGGAGAAAGCTCAAGAGAATATATTTACATTTCAAGGTTGCTGTGTATTTCATTCTGTGTGTCCATTAGGATGTTTTTTTAAAAAAAATCTATGTTCAAATCATGTTGTGACTTTGAACTCAGTTTTGAACAGTGGAGTGTCTTTTTGTTCTTACCTTCTTAAGACTCTTGGCAAAATCATGGCTCTGGTCTTCTTCATTGAAACAGAGGGAAACAATAGAGTATACTAGGTCATTGTGGACTTGTGCCCAGAATCTGCCTTAATAATGTCCAATATCAAGAAACACTTAGAGGGATTGAGGGCACTAAGAGCTCACTCTTTTCTTGGCCCTTTCCCCATTTTCCAACTTTAATATTTGCAGTATAGCTACTGGCCTGATGAAAGAGTCATGAGTTATTTACCACAGTCAGAGTGATCATATTGTTATTTTCTGATAGGCTATCATCTATTGGATCTTAATATTAAAAGTTGTAAACATCTAGCCAAGAATATTCCAAAAATTGGGGAGCTTTCTTCCTGAATTCCCAAACTATAAGTCTAAAATGATACAAGTGCTTGGAAATGTCAGGCAAATCCTTTTCTTTCTCATGTGCATTCCTGCAATGCATGGGGCCGAACTCTTAGTCAATTTACTGAACAGTCAAGTTTACATGACTCCACCTTTCTGTCATCCAGGCATCTGATATCTCCAGATTCCTTTCAATTTGCTTGAAGATCTTAACTTTAAATACTGACTCAATTCATTATCGTCTCCTCCCAAGTCTGAGTGTAAGGCATGCTATCTGGTAGATATATTGGTATGCTCAGTGCTAAGGGAAAAACAGCTAGAATTTAAAGCTCAGGGGATGATGCTTATGACTTCCATTTCTGTGAAGAGCTGGAGAAACAGAGGGTGGAGAATAGGATGTTCACAGTCAAGAGAGGAGAAATGGAGGGCAACTGTTATGGGAGTTAATTTAAAAGTCCTCCTGCTGGGATTAAGGATATTCTAAGGACACTCAGCCAAATGTGTTCAGAAAGGCATTTACTCGGGGAGCCAGCAGCTGCATTTTGTCAAACTGTTGATGTCAGATTCCTGAATAAACGTTAAAAAAAAAGCAAAGGAAAATTAGTAGTTTCTTGGACAGAGGAAGAAATGCATTTCTGTTTTGTACATTTTGCCTGGGATTTGCCTGATATTTCCCAGGCAATAGAGGAATATTCTTGTATAGTCTATTGAGACACTGCACAGAACTACTCATTTACATATATAGCATTGTAAAAAGGTCCTAAGGGTAGAGGAATATTGGATTACACAAGTTTTAATGTCACAGATATTCTGGGTGCAGTTTTATATCAGAAAGCTTATCCAAACTGCCAAGAAACAATCAGGTCTCCTTGGACCTTGCTGCACGCGTGTGACTTACATAACTATTTCATAAGGAAAGTGTCTTTTGAAGCACCTAATGACAGATATTTTTCTCATATAAAATTAGGTGGTCCTCACTAATTGTCCCATCATTTTGTTGATATCTGGGCAGTCATTGATTACTTGTGGTTGATTCAGTTCAGGAGAAATTATGAAGGAAAGTTGTCAAGAAAAGCTGGTGCACACTGAGGTAAAGATTTCCTACACTGTGGAACATGGTAACAGGTAATATATGCATATATTTGTATTATATATCATGTTGAAAACAATTCCAGTAAGAGTCATCGTGGAAATAGAACATTACCAGAACATGTATAAGAATAGGAATTACAATTTACAGCATGCTGTATTGGAAATCAATCTCATATTTACAATACCCAGAGTGAGAGGCTTCCTGGCTTTCTTAGACTTGCAAGAAATCATACAGCTATCAATACCAACTGTCCTGGAAGTCAAACAATGACCTTTGGGACAAATTGTCCCAAATGGTTACTGTACAATTAACAACTGTCATCTTGCCTAATATTTTATGCCTACTTCCAACCACCAACTATCCAAATGAAATCAAAGGTGTTTTCAATTGAGAAAGTGCCTTACTCATACTTGGCGTGCTTACAGCTTCTCTGTGCTAGCATTTATGCTGAGGGCATGTCTGAGGTGTTCTCATTTCCAGTATAAAGCTCTTATATGTATTATTCCTGCCACGTGGTATCTGTCAAACTGTGGCAGCTAACACCCTTGCTGTAACAAACACTGATGAATAGTTTTTACTTGTTCTCATTGGGTTGGGCTTCCCTGGTTTCCACACTGCTATTCCATAGGGCCACATTATAGCATTCTGCAAAGCCAATATGTGAACTCTTCCAGGCAGTGAAAAACATTGAGCTTTTTCTTTGATTTTCTTTTAAATGCTGACAAGCTTGCCTTCAATCTAACTCAAAAAATATGTTTTCTATTCTTGTGCTGCTACATCTATTAACCCTTCACTTAACATGGCATGTTTGTATATTGTGTTGTTCCTTAAGTTAAACTCACATGCAACGTTTGGCTGACTTACTGTTAGATTCTAATTAGTATTAAAAGGTAATAGTTGAGATAAGCATTCCCTTGATGTCCTATTGGTTTCCTGACATATTCACTTGTAATTGATTTTTCCTTCCAGTATTCTTATCATTCCTCTGTTGTTTTGTTCTGTGGTCCTACAGTTTTTGCTGTTAGAATCATTCAGGACTCAATGATGAATTCATGTAGATCTCAGACCTTTCTTTCATGCTGCAGCTGTGTAATAATTCTCACAAGATCACTTCATCACAAATCCTATGCACAGTTTTCTGCTATAGCCCCCATAAGAAACCTCAAATCAGTATTTGGTGTCTGATCAATAGTCACTGATTTAGGGGATAAATAGGATTTTAATTCTTGTCAAGTACTATTTCTACAGGAAAGTAAAATGCTATGCCCTCTGCTAGCTTTGGTACTCCACATTATTCTCTTACAAACTTATCATCTGTTCTGTACTGAAATCTCAGTTTTCTATTCTATTCGTTGTCCATGGAGGTTTATTGTCTTTTGTGTCAGATGGTGGTTCGCATTTTAAAACTCTGTATTCATAACCTTCTTTTAAAAAGTGACAATATTTATGCTGCATTAGTAGACTGGTATTTTTTCCAACTCTGTTGTTTATTTAGAGCCCTTAGCATGATTTTTAATAAAATCTTTTATTGTTGACTCAGTTATTTTTACTGAAACGATATATTAGTTATAAAAATCAGTTTTCTGTCTTAATCTGTCCAACTATCTGTTACAAAATATAATTTGATTAAAATAAAAAAAATTATTGCTGAGTCCTGGTTAATGTTTGATAATGTTCTGACATCTTTTATTAGAGTTTTATTTTACTAAATTAATTAGATTTTTATCAATCCTCAGTTCTCTTATATGTAAAGTATGAATGGAATCATTACCTATTTCAGAGCATAAAAAGATGCATATATTATGTACAATATAATTTATATAAAGGTACAGATGCATCATTTCATATATATAATCTAATAGATATATATAATCTCATATATGTATAAGATTTTTAGTTATTTTTGACACTTTTCATTATATGTTATCCTTAAAATAACATTTAAATGCTTCTACTTAATATTTTACATAAATCAAAACCACCAAAATATCAATGATTTTCCTTCGTGTGTTTTGGTTATTGGTTTAGTAATTTTTATTATGTTATAAAATCTGTATACCTAAGATCCCACTTTATATTTAAACTTTTTAAAAAATTTTCAAGTAAGAGCTCCTAATAATTTAGTACACAGTGATCATTTTTGAAGACTAGTGACACTTATTCATAGTTTAAAATATGCTTTGATCACACAGAGCCACGGAGCATATATATACATACAGGTCATATATATATATATGCATGGTAATATTTTTATGTGGAAAAACTATAGTTGCCAGAGTCCTGCACAACCAAGGGCACATTAGAATGTAATAGATGTTCATATGATAAATGCTATGGATACAGTCAGTCTTGAAGTTTTGAGTTTACTTAATTTGATTTGCAAATAGTTTAAGTATATAACTAATGAAAATACATGCTATCCTAGGGGTAAAGAGAAGTAGTAGCCTAGAATTACAGGTGATTTTATAATATTGAATCTCTAGTAGACAATTCTAATGTTTCAGGAAGTTTGCTATTTAACGCTGCACAGTTACTGCAAGGCTGTCGCTTGCTTCCTGATGTTATTAGAAAAATAATGCTTGCAATTAAGTGTCATAAAATCATTTATAAATAACAAATTTTATTACCTATAGCTCTAACAGTATCCTATTATAACTGTATTTTATCAAGCTATTTCATGGTCTAATAAAACACTGTGAAGAAAAACGCAAACATAAAGACTTAACTCCAAGCTTTAGGTTATTTCTTAACATTTTATACCCAGATTAGCATTAGAAAGAATTTCAGGTGGCATTATTATATTTCCTTTTTTTAATAATAGTATTATTTTTCAAATTTTTTATCTTTTACTGAACTGGATGCCTCCTTATTCTTGTCTAATAATAACACATAATATTTTTAATGAGAGTTCATCCAAAGGTAAAGCAATGCTTTTCTTAAAAACAGAAAATAATATACCACTACATATTTATGTACAAGAAAAGAAGTATAGAATATAGAGTTTGTATTTAGGGTCACAAAGATTAGACGCGTATGTCTGATGAGCTCTTAAGCTTTGACTCTGTGTTCTTGTGACTATGTAAAAACTTCATTTTAATACTATGCCTTTTCTACAGTAAGATACTTCAAATCAATCCCACCATTTGTGAAGCAATGACCTTTGAGTTACAGACAACATCTGGAGGAAGCAGCTGGGTAAGTGATCAGGTGTTTTTTTCAAGTAGAAGTGCAACGCGGTGGTCCTGTGGTACTGTTTAGAGATTTTCAATTCGCACATCATGTAGCACACAGTGGTGCTATTAATTAGAAGCTGATGGAAAGCCAGAAATAAATCCTTATGTCAGGCACAGTGTCTCACATGGAGGAGACTCAAAGTCATGCAACTTTTTGAAATTGAAATGTTCAGGGTAACAGCAAGGATAACAGACTCCCTGCTACCAAGTCAATATTTTCTAACTGCTAGATGTTAATTTAACTAATACCCAGTTTGTTCTTTTAATTTATAACACTGAAGTGGTCTCTCTTATTCTTTAAATATTATTAATAAAAAGTTATTGAATTGTTGATACTTCATTGTATTTTTATAAAGTAAATTCAAAGACTTATTTGCAATGGCTACAGATATAATTACAGATTTAATACTCCCCCAATGCATTTCCTTCTTGCTTGACCTCTAATGATGAATATAGGCTTAGAGTATGATGACATTATGAATTTTAAGGATCAGGTACTTCTGAAGCTACATTGAACCTTTTTCAGAATGTCTAACTCGCTCTCTGGGCTTAGTCTCAGCCTCCATGCATAAGATAATTCTATGGCTGTCCCTTACCAATATCATGATAAATAAAGATAGTCACTAAGACAGTACCTACTAAGTCAAAATCTCCCACATCAAAATAACTCACTGTGATTTAACTAGATCTTTCAGTTGGAGAAAATATGTCTTGGAACAACATTTCTTGACATCACTGTATGCCTACCAGGATTGTACAGCTCAGATCACACCAGCTGCATTCTTATGAGACTGAATTGAGGATAAAGGTTATGGATGACTACAGCACATAAATAAACCTCAAGAAAAATTTGATTCAGAAACTTAAATAAACATCCAGCAGAGCAATTGTTTCCCGTGCTTGCTGTAGAGATGCTAATTTCTGATTATAGGAGAGTTGATTGCCACTTACCGGACTCTTAGTTCAGAGTCTACTAGTGAACCACTGCTTTACCAAAGCAAACAGCACACAAACACACACACACACACACACACACACACACACACACACACACACACACACACATACCACAAACACAGAACTTTAAAGACGTTCAAACAATTAACTTAAAATAATGTGTTTACATGTGGAAGAAAATAATCTGTATAGTCAAAAAAGATTAAAAGAATGACTGGACCATGTTGAATGACCTTCCCTTCCCCAGTACCAAAAGTATTTCTACCTTTCCTTCCTCAAATATTAGAATCTTCCTACGTAGAAAAATGCATACAACACCCAAAAGGTCTCTTTGCAGTCTCTCATCCTACCTACTGCAGTGAATAGAGTCTCTATTTCTTTTAAAATCCAAAAGGAGAGGTTGCTCTCGAAGATCTCAGCAAATATATTTTCCAAGTGGGCTTTAAACCAACCTCTGTAACCAGGTTCTTTACTGATTGACTTAAACCTCCCAGTGAGTTGAGAACTGCTACAACAAAAGAAAAACACCATTTACTGATGGAGAACCAGTGTTTCTTTGACAGAAGAAAAAGGAATTTACACTAGAGGAAGATATCATCACATATCCATTTCAGGGTTGTTTCATTCAGTGTTCTTTGTGGACTTAGTCTGAGTAACTAGTTGGACCTTTACATAGCTAGACATTATTTTAGTCTCAATATAAATTCAAAATATCATAGAGGCCCATGCACTAAAGAATGATATGAACACAGAGACCTATTGCAATGTTTAATGATTTTAACGAATAGAATGTTTTCCTAAAGAGGCTCAGTCTGTCCCTAAGGAGGGAGAGAGTTAACAAAAGCTAAGTGTTCTTTAAAGTTTTGCTCATTTGCATCTGAAGTAAATGAACTTGCAGCTTCTTGTTCATATTTAAATTCTAGTCAGATACTCTATCTCAGCATAAGAAATTTTGTACTATGAACTGCATGTTACATTTAAGATAATCAATCATGTTTCAGTGTAACCCGCTCTGCATAGGAGACGTTTATTATGGGCATGATCGTTGCCGTATAGTAAAGTGCATTGTTAATGAAGCATGGAAAGGGAACGATTTCAACTAATAGGCATATATGTCAAATTTCAATTAGGACTAAGTTGGAATCCAAACGAAAGAGGAGCATATAAATTTAAACCTTTGACCTTCAACATAAAGTACAAGGTCTGAAGGGAAAATTAAATTATTTTATGGTACCTTGTAAATTTGAATGAATGAATGACTTACTCTTTGTCACACTCTAAGTCTTCATACGCTTTTAAAAATATGATGCACTTCCAATTAAAACTGTGACATGATTAGTGCTATTTCTCATATTACAATGACAATGAATGGAAAAAAAATTAAAAGGTTATTGTATCCTCATTCTGCTAACTAATTTACCCAGAAATAGATGACTAGTTCCTGATACATATATGATGAAGAGACCAGGCTAAGGATGTTTCTCCGGGTAATGATAGCAAAGCTCCTTTGTATTATTATGTATGTAGCTAATGTTTAGTTTCCATTGTTGTACATATAAATTCAATTTGAGGACCCTGAACTATCAACATGTTACATGGAGTTGACCTATTTTCTGACTTCTTTGACTTCTGGCTTTGTTTTTCCCCTGTGGGGTTATTTTCATGCTTAGCCTTAACTTTTATTTCAAGCACAGGTAACAATAGTTTATTATGTAGCAAACATACTTAGATTCTAATGGCATGGCTTTTATGAGGTTTCTGAGGGCATGACGACATTTTTTAAAGGCGTTCCTCTAGCACATTTATGTTTTTTCTGTTGACCATACTCATCCCATTCTAACCTCATTGTGGCAATTTTCATGAGTTTAGCTCACAGAAAGTAAAAAAACAAGATAAGAACTTAAAGACTCAGTTTTATTCCATACCTAAACATGAAGAGGTCATTCAAACAGGAGAAAGCATGCAGGTATGGAAATACATCAACATATCTGTGTTAGAGCCCCAAAAATTTTATTTCCTGTCCAACTTGAGGGCTGATTTGGTATCGACTTTTCAAAGGAGAAAGAATTCCTTTGTAGTTTTTTCCTCTCCTTTCTTACTCACTTTTCCAGACCTTTAAGTCTGAAAAAATAAAATGCAATTTATTACTAGGATGTGAGATAAAGGGCACAGAACTCAGGTGCTTAGATCAATGGGTTGCTGCATACTCTCAGCAGAGGTAACCAAGGTCACACGGAGTGACGATTGAACACTTACACTGTGGATTCTTAATGCCTTTACCAAAATCATGCTGTTATACCTGGAAAATTCTAGATCAAATGCCAACAAAGACTTAGTAATTGACAGGAATATCCAGTTTAAAAGTGTTGCCAACTATATTAAGACAAAGCAGCATCCTATAGGGACTTAATAGAACTATCTCGTTTCCAAAGCTCCCTATCAGATTAATTGTGAGGGCTGTAGCTGCTAAGTAGGCATTTAAAACAGTGTTTTTGCTGTGCAAGTCAGAAATGTGACTTTGTAAAGTTTTTACACCAAGACAAACAAAAGCTATTGGGCATTAATGATTTAAAGACACCTTTTCTTAAATGAAAGTATTTTCAATTGTTTTGAGATTATAGATATATTCAAAATGACTATATTTACAATGTAGCAGTGAGATTCATTTTTAGAAATGAAATTTTTATCCTAAACTGATCTTAGGATCATTGCTCTAGATACTTTAAATATATAAAAAATATGAATATATAAAGAAGTTTTGTAGAGCCTATGGCCTGACTAAGGTCATATGTGGTAAAGCAATGGAGCTGATGTCTCCCAGGGCAACATCTATTTAGTTCACTTTGTTTTACTGCTACCTCAAAAATTTGTTTTATTTATATTTTCTCAGGAGTCTTAAAATTAAATACTTTTATTTGTAGGCGCCTTAGGATACATAGTAATATTTATAAGAACAATTTCGTATTTCTTAATTTTAAAGTGTTTTATTTTACATGTACAATTCAAATGCTATTTACCTTTAGGCTACGAGCTTCATAAATGCTAGTTGAAGGTGACTGGGATAACCAAAAACTATCATGATAGAGGAAACTCCATCCATCTACTTGTATAAATTTACTTTAACATTTTATCATTAATAATATTCCCCAATATATTCTAGTCACTGTAACATATCATTGTTGATATTCATATTATAGTCTTGATTATTTTGTTGTTTTTGCTTGTTTGTTTTTATTATTAAAGGTTCAAAAGATATACTAAAGTATTACCATAAATTTATTGGTTTAACAATTTTTCATTTTTATTGGTTATTTTATTTATTTACATTTCAAATATTATCCCCTTTCTCAGTTTCCCTTCCACAAACCCACTATCCCCTACACCCTACCCCTAACTCTATCAGGGTGCTCCCTCACCCACCTACCAACTCCTGCCTCAGTGCCCTAGTATTCCCCTACCCTGGGTCATTGAGCCTCCACAGGACCAAGGAGTACCCCTCCGAGTGATGCCCAATAAGTCAGTCCTCTGCTACATATCCAGCTGGAGCCATGGGTCTCTGCTCTAGCAGTCATCTTAAGTTTTCCATTTTATGTCTTTCGAGGACTTCATACTTACAAATTCCTACATTCTCTAGTATCTTCTGAAAGATTACATAATGCGGTTGTGAGCTCTGCACTTATGCTTCTTTGGTTTTTCAGTTGAAGAAATGTTTATATTTCCCAAAGTTTAACATCAGTCTTAAATATAGTTTATTTTATATATTTGGTTGTGAGCCTAGCCTTTAACGGCTGAGCCATCTCTCCAGCACAATATAGTTTATTTTAAAGCATTAATGCCTAGGTTGAATGTTTCTGTGATGATGAGAAAGTGACCTAGTAGTGCCTGGTAGTCTTTGCAGTAGCTACAATAAGGTTATTATTTAAGTCAAGTCCATGCGTATATTTTTAAATATTGACTTTTGATACTTCGAATTGTGTGGAAGTATGATTGTGTGGGCATGGGGACATGAATAATGGGAACTAAACTCACAGCCTCTGAAAGATCAGTAAGTATTTGCAACCTCTGAGCCGCTTTTCAGCTGGATCATTTAAGTTTAGACTATAAGTACTAATTTCATTAATGATTTGCAATGGCTGAAGGTGTATATTACATATTCAAAGTTGTCAATGACACCTTTAGAACTGATATTTGTGATTGCTAATACCACTGTTATAATTCCTTTAACTGTATGTTATGTCTTAGAAAGGAATTAAATGTCTGCATCATGCAACTATTCTTTAATCATATATACCATTAAGGCTTGTTTTCAGAAATTTATGTCCAATAAATTTGTGTCCAATAAACTAAAACTGTTCCAAAACAGGATGCAATTTCATTTAAAAAATGCATTGGTATAAAAAAGAAATACCATATTCCATTATTCAGATGATTATTCTTATTAGTGTGAAAATCACTTGATGTGTATGATAAGAAGATTTCTAGCAGATGCCTCTTTGATGTAAGATATGAAACAGCACATACCTCATTAAACAACACATCAAAAGTATTAAAATGCAACCATTAATCTATATTTCATAATTTCCCCATAATGACTAGAAGTAAAAGTCATTGAACAGAAATGAAAGAGCTGTAGGAGTAGGTAATATCAGAATTCACATATGGCTCAGTCCTCCTTTGAATTCTATCAAACATCTGTTGGTTCAAATTGAATGTAAGAATATAAAATAGATTAACATATGAATGAGATTTAGCAATGTTTCCAACAAGAAAGGTGGACCATTTTGACTAGTTCGTCAAAGAATGTACGCTATCAAAGAATACTAGTGTAAATGAGATGCTAACATCCTATAACCAGTCCCTGTATTTCTCAGATGAATAATTTGAAGCTTATAGCTAATAATAACTTGGCCCACACAACTCATATCATTGTACTCTTCATTAGAATGGTATTTTCAGATCAATATAGAAATCTATTATTCTGTCATGCTATTTCATGTTCTTTCTCTTACAAAATTCTTGGGATTCATAGAGTCAGAAAGATGAGTGCTCTTCAATTGCACACCGAGAGGACGCAGATGAAATATGTGGAAAGGAAGGCTCATTGAGCACCATTAATTCACTTTCTACCTCCTTCTATTAGTTATATGAGACACAGCATTCACAAATTCACCCTATATTCATTATGATGCTGATGAAGTATTAAAGAAAGGGTAACTCGTGGTGTCCTTCACCCAAATGTGGGCCTGATCTGTTCAGAAGTATTTGAATCTCCACTGTTCCAATTGAAGATACGTGTGATTTAAAAGGGTAGTTGAGTCTAAGAGAGTCTAGTTTAGAAAGCCATGTAATATAAATGGTCTCAAACAAAAGCCATTCACTAATAGAAATTAAACTGCACAACAAAATATCATAACGAAAAGGGATTGGGAAATCTGTCTCAGTCTTTTAAAGAAATCTCGTAAGGTAAAGAATTGCTTTTCTGGTCCTACTGATTCAGAAGACTGCACAGCCATGATGAGATCTCATCAGTGTATACACGCATGTTGTTTCCATGGTACTGTGTGTGGGGGTCTGTGTGTCTGTGTGTGTGTGTGCTACTTAGTTTCAAAGCATCCCTATTTCTTGTTAATGGTCTTAGACTTGCTGTACCCTTCTCACACATACATACGCTGCTCTGAGTCAAGGAATTTGAACAGGTCACCAAGGATAAATAGGAAAAATGGTGAATTGGTTTGTCTAAGCCAAAGTTGATTAATTCCAATGTGTTTGTAAGAGACCAGTTAATTCTAAACAGTTTGAATATATAGTAAGCAAAATGACTACCTAGTTCTAACCAGTCTCAAAACACACCCCAAACTTAGTTGTATTGGGTGAAAGTTGGATCTATAATGGCAAACTTTAAACAGCATTTCTCAGAAAACCCATTTCTAAACTTTCATTATTGCCTCCTTCTTACCATTTAAGTCTGAAATGGCCTTCAACCTTATTCTTTTCTAAGATTGTTTGAACACTCATTGCTCAAATTCATTTTTCTTTTTTTTTTATTTTATTAACTTGAGTATTTCTTATATACATTTCGAGTGTTATTCCCTTTCCAGGTTTCTGGGACAACATCCCCCTAACCCCTCCCCCTCCCCTTCATTATGGGTGTTCCCCTCCCCATCCTCCCCACATTGCCGCCCTCCCCACAACAATCACGTTCACTGGGGGTTCAGTCTTAGCAGGACCCAGGGCTTTCCCTTCCACTGGTGCTCTTACTAGGATATTCATTGCTACCTATGAGGTCAGAGTCCAGGGTCAGTCCATGTATAGTCTTTAGGTAGTGGCTTAGTCCCTGGAAGCTCTGGTTGCTTGGCATTGTTGTTCATAAGGGGTCTCGAGGCCCTTCAAGCTCTTCCAGTTCTTTCTCTGATTCCTTCAACGGGGGTTCTATTCTCAGTTCAGTGGTTTGCTGCTGGCATTCGCCTCTGTATTTGTTGTATTCTGGCTGTGTCTCTCAGGAGCGATCTACATCCGGCTCCTGTCGGTCTGCACTTCTTTGCTTCCTTCATGACATACTGATTTTGCTGATACAACCACTGAGGCACTGTCCCTTTTCACATATATACAGACTACTGAAAACCTGTTCTCTCTCTTCTGAACAATTTTGCCCTTTTCCAACAAAATTTTAACCTTGGGTCCACTACTGGACTGAGAACAGATGTGATTTATTTCACAGTACTTTCCCATCATTTTTGCAGTAGAGTTGTCTCGGAGTCATGAACAGGCATAGGACATTTCAACATCATACAAGGTGTGCACCTTCAGAGGCTGGTGACATTCAGTTCATTGTCAAGTTACCAGCACCCAGAACTCATCTGGGAGATGATAGACACATATGATACTTTGAGGCTAAGTATAATGACAAGCTACTTTTCAGGAAGAGGTGTCTGATTACTTATTCTTAGTTTGTAATTTCCTATAAAATGTGCCTGTCATCTGTAGAGAAATAACAAGTCCAGAATATTAGTAACGTTTAGATCTACTTATTCTATCCATTTGAATGGATTGATGCTACACACAATTGATGAGTTTACTATCTAGACAACTCTATTGGACTGTGAATACTTCTCATGTTTTCTATAAGATAGAATGTGGTGTTCTGGCCTTTTATTTATCCTGGGGAATATGAAATGGTTATTTAGAATGTATTTGTGTCAGGCTTCAATGCAAAACAACAAATGCACAATCATTTATGTGCCAATACAGTACTAATAAATACCTTTATTTAAAACTATTCAAATTTCAGTTTCCTTTAAATTCCTATCATTTAGATAGTTGCATAATACCAATATATGAATAAAAAGATCAGGAAGCACAATAGCAATTAATTATTTATATATAACATTAATCATTAAAGATTTGAAGCCATAGAAGTGTGTATATATGCATTTATACATTTATGCATATATCTCAAATACTCTCATTTGATTACACATAATGTACATAACAATTGTTTTATATATTTGGTTGTGAGCCTAGCCTTTAACGGCTGAGCCATCTCTCCAGCCCATAACAATTGTTTTAATGCTAACATTTTGATATATATTCATCCATGTAGTGTATATGTTGTGCTGTATATCCAAAGTCTCCTTATAAAATTTATTTCTCTTCTAAGAAACTATAGTTTGCCCTCTGCCAATTTGTACTCTACCCCTCTCCACTCTACCACCCGACTCCTACACACTGTCAGCTTTGCACACCCAGGCAAGATGATCAAGGGTTTTATTTAATATTTACTTGTAGAAATCTAGACCTTAAATTTTTTTCTATATGTTCTTTCACATAATTTTATATATAATGTGACTGTATTATTTGGAAAATAAACATTATTAGAACAAATTAATCATTAAAAATCTTTATTGGAAGACACTGTGGGAGAGAGACCCGACCGCCTGGTCAGGTGGGCACTCCTGAGGCTGCAGAGCGGAAGAGTCCACCAACACTGCCCACCCCTGCCCACATCCCTGGCCCAAGAGGAAACTGTATAAGGCCTCTGGGCTCCTGTGGGGGAGGGCCCAGGAGCAGCAGGACCCCTGCCTGAGACACCACAGGAAACTGAAGGGAACAGACCGGATAAACAGTCCTCTGCACCCAAATCCCGTGGGAGGGAGAGCTAAACCTTCAGAGAGGCAGACAAGCCTGGGAAACCAGAAGAGACTGCTCTCTGTACATACATCTCGGACGCCAGAGGAAAACACCAAAGGCCATCTGGAACCCTGGTGCACTGAAGCTCCCAGAAGGGGCGGCACAGGTCTTCCTGGTTGCTGCCGCCGCAGAGAGCCCGTGGGCTGCACCCCGCGAGCAAACTTGAGCCTTGGGACCACAGGTAAGACCAACTTTTCTGCTGCAAGAAAGCTGCCTGGTGAAATCGGGACACACAGAGGCAGAATTCCTCTAGGACCTGGCCCGTCCTGTGTTTACCGGATGTCCCACATCTGAGGATCCCGGCCCGCAGCAGCTCTCTGCTCCCAGACCCCGTGGGAAAGAGACCTCACCGCCTGGTCAGGTGGGCACTCCTGAGGCTGCATAAGCTCCCGGAAGGGGCGGCACAGGTCTTCCTGGTTGCTGCCGCCTCAAAGAGCCCGTGGGCAGCACCACGCGAGCAAACTTGAGCCTCGGGACCACAGGTAAGACCAACTTTTCTGCTGCAAGAAAGCTGCCTGGTGAACTCAAGACACAGGCCCACAGGAACAGCTGAAGACCTGTAGAGAGAAAAAAGTAAACGCCCGAAAGCAGAACACTCTGTCCCCATAATTGACTGAAAGAGAGGAAAACAGGTCTACAGCACTCCTGACACACAGGCTTATAGGACAGTCTAGCCACTGTCAGAAATAGCAGAACAAAGTAACACTAGAGATAATCTGATGGCGAGTGGCAAGCACAGGAACACAAGCAACAGAAACCAAGACTACATGGCATCATCGGAGCCCAATTCTCCCACCAAAAACAAACATGGAATATCCAAACACACCAGAAAAGCAAGATCTAGTTTCAAAATCATATTTGATCATGATGCTGGAGGACTTCAAGAAAGACGTGAAGAACTCCCTTAGGGAAACACAGGAAAACATTAATGAACAAGTAGAAGCCTACAGAGAGGAATCACAAAAATCCCTGAAAGAATCGCAGAAATCCCTAAAAGAATTCCAGGAAAACACAATCAAACAGTTGAAGGAATTAAAAATGGAAATAGAAGCAATCAAGAAAGAACACATGGAAACAACCCTGGATATAGAAAACCAAAAGAAGAGACAAGGAGCTGTAGATACAAGCTTCACCAACAGAATACAAGAGATGGAAGAGAGAATCTCAGGAGCAGAAGATTCCATAGAAATCATTGACTCAACTGTCAAAGATAATGTAAAGCAGAAAAAGCTACTGGTCCAAAACATACAGGAAATGCAGGACTCAATGAGAAGATCAAACCTAAGGATAATAGGTATAGAGGAGAGTGAAGACCCCCAGCTCAAAGGACCAGTAAATATCTTCAACAAAATCATAGAAGAAAACTTCCCTAACCTAAAAAAAGAGATGCCCATAGACATACAAGAAGCATACAGAACTCCAAATAGATTGGACCAGAAAAGAAACACCTCCTGTCACATAATTGTCAAAATGCCAAACGCACAAAATAAAGAAAGAATATTAAAAGCAGTAAGGGAAAAAGGTCAAGTAACATATAAAGGGAGACCTATCAGAATCACACCAGACTTCTCGCCAGAAACTATGAAGGCCAGAAGATCCTGGACTGATGTCATACAGAACCTAAGACAAGACAAATGCCAGCCCAGGTTACTGTATCCTGCAAAACTCTCAATTAACATAGATGGAGAGACCAAGATATTCCATGACAAAACCAAATTTACACAATATCTTTCTACAAATCCAGCACTACAAAGGATAATAAATGGTAAAGCCCAACATAAGGAGGCAAGCTATACCCTAGAAGAAGCAAGAAACTAATCGTCTTGGCAACAAAACAAAGAGAGTAAAAGCACACAAACATAACCTCACATCCAAATATGAATATAACGGGAAGCAATAATCACTATTCCTTAATATCTCTCAACATCAATGGCCTCAAATCCCCAATAAAAAGAAATAGATTAACAAACTGGATACGCCACGAGGACCCTGCATTCTGCTGCCTACAGGAAACAAACCTCAGAGACAAAGACAGACACTACCTCAGATTGAAAGGCTGGAAAACAACTTTCCAAGCAAATGGTCAGAAGAAGCAAGTTGGAGTAGCCATTCTAATATCAAATAAAATCAATTTTCAACTAAAAGTCATCAAAAAAGATAAGGAAGGACACTTCATATACATCAAAGGAAAAATCCACCAAGAAGAACTCTCAATCCTAAATATCTATGCCCCAAATACAAGGGCACCTACATACGTAAAAGAAACCTTACTAAAGCTCAAAACACGCATTGCACCTCACACAATAATAGTGGAAGATTTCAACACCCCACTCTCATCAATGGACAGATCATGGAAACAGAAATTAAACAGTGATGTCGACAGACTAAGAGAAGTCATGAGCCAAATGACTTAACGGATATTTATAGAACATTCTATCCTAAAGCAAAAGGATATACCTTCTTCTCAGCTCGTCATGGTACTTTCTCCAAAATTGACCATATACTTGGTCAAAAAACGGGCCTCAACACGTACAGAAAGATAGAAATAATCCCATGCGTGCTATCGGACCACCACGGCCTAAAACTGGTCTTCAATAACAAGAAGGGAAGAATGCCCACATATACGTGGAAATTGAACAATGCTCTACTCAATGATAACCTGGTCAAGGAAGAAATAAAGAAAGAAATTAAAAACTTTTTAGAATTTAATGAAAATGAAGGTACAACATACCCAAACTTATGGGACACAATGAAAGCTGTGCTAAGAGGAAAACTCATAGGGCTGAGTGCTTGCAGAAAGAAACAGGAAAGAGCATATGTCAGCAGCTTGACAGCACATCTAAAAGCTCTAGAACTAAAAGAAGCAAATACACCCAGGAGGAGTAGAAGGCAGGAAATAATCAAACTCAGAGCTGAAATCAACCAAGTAGAAACAAAAAGGACCATAGAAAGAATCAACAGAACCAAAAGTTGGTTCTTTGAGAAAATCAACAAGATAGATAAACCCTTAGCCAGACTAACGAGAGGACACAGAGAGTGCGTCCAAATTAACAAAATCAGAAATAAAAAATGAAAAAGGAGACATAACTACAGATTCAGAGGAAATTCAAAAAATCATCAGATCTTACTATAAAAACCTATATTCAACAAAACTTGAAAATTTTCAGGAAATGGACAATTTCCTAGACAGATACCAGGTACCGAAGTTAAATCAGGAACAGATAAACCAGCTAAACAACCCCATAACTCATAAGGAAATAGAAGCAGTCATTACAGGTCTCCCAACCAAAAGGAGCCCAGGTCCAGACGGGTTTAGTGCAGAATTCTACCAAACCTTCAGAGAAGACCTCATACCAATATTATCCAAACTATTCCACAAAATTGAAACAGATGGATCACTACCGAATACCTTCTACGAAGCCACAATTACTCTTATACCTAAACCACACAACGACACAACAAAGAAAGAGAACTTCAGACCAATTTCCCTTATGAATTTCGATGCAAAAATACTCAACAAAATTCTGGCAAACCGAATTCAAGAGCACATCAAAACAATCATTCACCATGATCAAGTAGGCTTCATCCCAGGCATGCAGGGATGGTTTAATATACGGAAAACCATCAACGTGATCCATTATATAAACAAACTGAAAGAACAGAACCACATGATCATTTCATTAGATGCTGAGAAAGCATTTGACAAAATTCAACACCCCTTCATCATAAAAGTCCTGGAAAGAATAGGAATTCAAGGCCCATACCTGAACATAGTAAAAGCCATATACAGCAAACCAGTTGCTAACATTAAACTAAATGGAGAGAAACTTGAAGCAATCCCACTAAAATCAGGGACTAGACAAGGCTGCCCACTCTCTCCCTACTTATTCAATATAGTTCTTGAAGTTCTAGCCAGAGCAATCAGACAACAATAGGAGATCAAGGGGATACAGATCGGAAAAGAAGAGGTCAAAATATCACTATTTGCAGATGATATGATAGTATATTTAAGTGATCCCAAAAGTTCCACCAGAGAACTACTAAAGCTGATAAACAACTTCAGCAAAGTGGCTGGGTATAAAATTAACTCAAATAAATCAGTTGCCTTCCTCTATACAAAAGAGAAACAAGCCGAGAAAGAAATTAGGGAAACGACACCCTTCATAATAGACCCAAATAATATAAAGTACCTTGGTGTGACTTTAACCAAGCAAGTAAAAGATCTGTACAATAGGAACTTCAAGACACTGAGGAAAGAAATTGAAGAAGACCTCAGAAGATGGAAAGATCTCCCATGCTCATGGATTGGCAGGATTAATATAGTAAAAATGGCCATTTTACCAAAAGCAATCTACAGATTCAATGCAATCCCCATCAAAATACCAATCCAATTATTCAAAGACTTAGACAGAACAATATGCAAATTCATCTGGAATAACAAAAAACCCAGGATAGCTAAAGCTATCCTCAACAATAAAAGGACTTCAGGGGGAATCACTATCCCTGAACTCAAGCAGTATTACAGAGCAATAGTGATAAAAACTGCATGGTATTGGTACAGAGACAGACAGATAGACCAATGGAATAGAATTGAAGACCCAGAAATGAACCCACACACCTATGGTCACTTGATTTTTGACAAAGGACCCAAAAACCATCCAATGGAAAAAAGATAGCATTTTCAGCAAATGGTGCTGGTTCAACTGGAGGGCAACATTTAGAATAATGCAGATCGATCCATGCTTATCACCCTGTACAAAGCTTAAGTCCAAGTGGAACAAGGACCTCCACATCAAACCAGACACACTCAAACTAATAGAAGAAAAACTAGGGAAGCATCTGGAACACATGGGCACTGGAAAAAATTTCCTGAACAAAACACCAATGGCTTACGCTCTAAGATCAAGAATCGACAAATGGGATCTCATAAAACTGCAAAGCTTCTGTAAGGCAAAGGACACTGTGGTTAGGACAAAACGGCAACCAACAGATTGGGAAAAGATCTTTACCAATCCTACAACAGATAGAGCCCTTATATCCAAAATATACAAAGAACTCAAGAAGTTAGACCGCAGGGAAACAAATAACCCTATTAAAAAATGGGGTTCAGAGCTAAACAAAGAATTCACAGCTGAGGAATGCCGAATGGCTGAGAAACACCTAAAGAAATGTTCAACATGTTTAGTCATAAGGGAAATGCAAATCAAAACAACCCTGAGATTTCACCTCACACCAGTGAGAATGGCTAAGATCAAAAACTCAGGGGACAACAGATGCTGGCGAGGATGTGGAGAAAGAGGAACACTCCTCCATTGTTGGTGGGATTGCAGACTGGTAAAACCATTCTGGAAATCAGTCTGGAGGTTCCTCAGAAAATTGGACATTGAACTGCTTGAGGATCCAGCTATACCTCTCTTGGGCATATACCCAAAAGATGCCTCAACATATAAAAGAGACCCGTGCTCCACTATGTTCATCGCAGCCTTATTAATAATAGCCAGAAACTGGACAGAACCCAGATGCCCTTCAACAGAGGAATGGATACAGAAAATGTGGTACATCTACACAATGGAATATTACCCAGCTATCAAATACAACGAGTTTATGAAATTCGTAGGCAAATGGTTGGAACTGGAAAATATCATCCTGAGTGAGCTAACCCCATCACAGAAAGACATACATGGTATGCACTCATTGATAAGTGGCTATTAGCCCAAATGCTTGAATTACCCTAGATCCCTAGAACAAATGAAACTCAAGACGGATGATCAAAATGTGAATACTTCACTCCGTCTTTAAATGAGGAAAAAGAATACCCTTGGCAGGGAAGGGAGAGGCAAAGATTAAAACAGAGACTGAAGGAACACCCATTCAGAGCCTGCCCCACATGTGGCCCATACATATATAGCCACCCAATTAGACAAGATGGATGAAGCAAAGAAGTGCAGACTGACAGGAGCCGGATGTAGATCGCTCCTGAGAGACACAGCCAGAATACAGCAAATACAGAGGCGAATGCCAGCAGCAAACCACTGAACTGAGAATAGGTCCCCCGTTGAAGGAATCAGAGAAAGAACTGGAAGAGCTTAAAGGGGCTCGAGACCCCATATGTACAACAATGCCAAGCAACCAAAGCTTCCAGGGACTAAGCCACTACCTAAAGGCTATACATGGACTGACCCTGGACTCTGACCCCATAGGTAGCAATGAATATCCTAGTAAGAGCACCAGTGGAAGGGGAAGCCCTGGGTCCTGCTAAGACTGAACCCCCAGTGAACTAGACTATGGGGGGGGAGGGCGGCAATGGGGGGAGGGGAGGGAGGGGAACACCCATAAGGAAGGGGAGGGGGGGCGGGATGTTTGCCCGGAAACTGGGAAAGGGAATAACACTCGAAATGTATATAAGAAATACTCAAGTTAATAAAAAACAAAAAAGAAAAAAAAAGCATTGGATTAGATTCCTAAAGCTAGCCACCAAGGTCACTTTCCTTATTTCGCCACTTCCTCCTCCTGATGCTGACTGCCAATGTGCAGCTATTGAAGTGCAGCCATCAAAAGCCCCCTTTGGCTCAGCTAATTAACATGCCCAATTACAATTAAACACCTCATCCTAACACAGATTTTCCCTTTGTAAGTTGCCATTTTCCTATGTGACTCTTGGGACAAATACCTCTCCTCTGTTCCCTTTCTCCTTTGTCTTTTATAGCTTGTAGTCTATGTCCTCTGTTTTTCTGAGACAGATAAATCTCCTTTGTGCTGAGACCTTGGTCTAGGCGTTCTGGGCCAATATTTTACTATCAGTGACTCTCATCTTCTATCGTAATCTGCCTCACAATCACATTCAGTAGTGTGTATATAGCAGTTATGGCCACAGATTATTTGGAAAAGTACTTTATTTGCTACTTAGAATGTGCAGATGAGGAATGTACCATTCAATTAGATCTAAAGAGGAAACCACCAAGCCTGTTTTAAACCAGCATATCTTATTGTAAGTGTGATTGATAATGGACTGGTGTCCAGAGAAAATAGACCATTTAGGGAAGCAAAGGAACAGTCTTTATGAAGGTGACTAGGTCTCACAGAAGGAACAATGAAGAGAATGGGGTAGAGTTTTAAAATAAAAATACATGTTAGTTGTTTTCTAAGCACACACAGGAGTTACTACTCCATGAATGCCTACATACATGCTTTAATATATGTTGTTTGGATTTAGTATTTACAGTTAGTTTTCTTTTCTTTTTTTTTTATTAACTTGAGTATTTATTTACATTTCGAGTGTTATTCCCTTTCCCGGTTTCCGGGCAAACTCCCCCTAATCCCTCCCCCTCCCCTTCTTTATGGGTGTTCCCCTCCCCATCCTCCCCACATTGCCTCCCTCCCCCAACAGTGTAGTTCACTGGGGGTTCAGTCTTAGCAGGATCCAGGGCTTCCCCTTCCACTGGTGCTCTTACTAGGATATTCATTGCTACCTATGAGGTCAGAGTCCAGGGTCAGTCCATGTATCGTCTTTAGGTAGTGGCTTAGTCCCTGGAAGCTCTGGTTGCTTGGCATTGTTGTACATATGGGGTCTCGAGCCCCTTCAAGCTCTTCCAGTTCTTTCTCTGATTCCTTCAACGGGGGTCCTATTCTCAGTTCAGTGGTTTGCTGCTGGCATTCGCCTCTGTATTTGCTGTATTCTGGCTGTGTCTCTCAGGAGCGATCTACATCCAGCTCCTGTCAGTCTGCACTTCTTTGCTTCATCCATCTTGTCTAATTGGGTGGCTGTATATGTATGGGCCACATGTGGGGCAGGCTCTGAATGGGTGTTCCTTCTGTGTCTGTTTTAATCTTTGCCTCTCTATTCCCTGCCAAGGGTATTCTTGTTCCCCTTTTAAAGAAGGAGTGAAGCATTCACATTTTGATCATCCCTCTTGAGTTTCATGTGTTCTAGGCATCTAGGGTAATTCAAGCATTTGGGCTAATAGCCACTTATCAATGAGTGCAAACCATGTGTGTTTTTCTGTGATTGGGTTACCTCACTCAGGATGATATTTTCCAGTTCCAACCATTTGCCTACGAATTTCATAAAGTCATTGTTTTTTATAGCTGAGTAATTCTTACTACAAATAACTAGGTTAAAGTATCTTTAACTATGACCCAGATTATTGTATAAAAAAACTTTAAAAAGTTTCTGTTAAGTAAAATAAACTTATTTTAATCGGACACTGACATCTTTATTTTTTATCAAAAGTTTTCACACCATATGTTATGATCCTGGATTCCCTTTCCACAAATCCTCCCCATTCCTATCTAGTCTGCCTAGACCTGCTCACTCCCTTTTTCTTTCTTTCTTTAGTAAACAAAGGCAAATAAAACAAACACACACACCCACTCACACACAAGCACACACCACCACACCATAATAACCCGTAGAGTTAGAAACCACATAAGGAAAAGATCAGCAGACAAAAAAATGTCCAAAGAAAGGAGTAAGACACAAAAGTGTACAGAATTACCATTGAGTTCCTTTTGTTTTGGCCCTCACTGTTGATCATGGGAATTGTCTTAAGTGTGATTAATATGTCCAGTAAGACTCACATCCCATTACAGAGATTCTTAATCATCCATGTTCACCCTACTCTATTTATAATAGGCAGAAATTAGAAATAACCTAGATGTCCACCTCCTGATACTGGTACTTTTAAATCTATAAGCAATTCTTCCAACAAAGTTGATTTTATGCCCTAGCCTTGCCTTGTTTATATTCACATTTTACACAATGTAAAGCTTGACCAATAACTTTCTTAGCCTACCTAGAAATCTACAATGTCTTGTTTTTATTTTTTAGGCATCATGGATATGGCATCTTCCTTGATGTGATATCATGTGTTTTAATGGCAGAATTCTTTCTATAGACAAAGTCCTGAGTACTGGCTGCTAATAGACTAGCTACTTTATTTCATGAGGTAATTATACGAAAAGTGCTTGAACAAAATTGACTCACAAAAAAGATTTACAAGTCAATTTCATAGAAATATTTGTATAGGGACTAGCAAGCTGTCTACACACGTGAATTCTCTGGTTCTACAAGTCCAGGTTCATAAGTGCAGTCTCTAAAACTCACATAAGTATAGAAAGAAGAAACAAACTTACAAACGTTTACTCTGATCTTTGCAGGTTTCCTCCATGAAGTGTACCAACATAAATGGATATGCATACAGAATTATAAAAAGGAAAATACAATTAGAATAAAATATTTGTAGTGGTGTCTTACATACAATTGTGATTTGATGTGAATGATGGTATCACTTAATACAAACTACATGAGTTTTAAGATTATGTTTCATTTTTTATGTCTGATGTTGATTGAAATTTTATTTACATAATTTATTCTATTTAATATTTTTGCATTATAGAAGATTTTATTTTATTAAAAATAAATTCTCCCATCCTAAAGCTGGAAATTGTCTCAGGTATTCAGTACACTTAGAAAGGTGATGGCTTTGTATAAAAAGGTTCGTGTCAGAATAAAGCAAATATCATTTTTAATATGGATATTGATTTTAAGATAGTTAAAAATATGTTGACAGTTATAGGGCTTATGCTTTACTCAGAAAACTGTGACTAGCTTCACTTCTCAGGCAAAAATAAATAAAACATATATCAAGCATCATAGCAAGTATATCATTACATTGTAAGCACATAGTTGATTCTGAGACTATGAAAAATTACTGAAGTTTCATTCTCAGAAATTTATGCATCTAATGACACAATAAGCAGATTGTATTCTACTTAGCCATGTTTGGAAAGTCTTGGTCACAACAGTAGTCAGATTTTGTTGGCTTATTGGGTGTTTTGTCAGGAGGAAGGCTAGAGCAAGGAGTTGTTAATTACATGTGTTTCTGGTAGTGCTCAGTAGAGAGAAGTCTTGGCTAAGATCATAGTTCCTACACTAAGTGAACTTTTAGATGTATAGGGTAGTGTGACACAGAAAGGAAAAGATGAGATACTAGTAACTGGGATAATGTAAAAGAGCCGAGAGGCGTAACACTGTAGGTAGGAGGAGACTGTTAGTGCCTTCTTTAAGAAATCAACAAGTATAAGCTTAATCAGAGGAGGACAAATAAGATGAAAAAAGTACAAAAAATGGGGACACAGATTTTTCTGAGTCTTTGCAGAAATTAGTATATATAGAAAGTTTGCTTTTGAGATTAAAGGATACTTAAATGCTCTAGCACAAAAAAGGATCAGATTTATAAGAAAAAAGAATTGAACCTATGAGAGATTTGCATTCACTTTTATGGTTTTAATCAATCATAAGTTATGAGAGCATAACATCATTGCTTTAAATTTTTCAGTTGGTTCAAG
Organism: Rattus norvegicus; assembly: GCF_021556685.1. Taxonomy (NCBI): domain Eukaryota; kingdom Metazoa; phylum Chordata; class Mammalia; order Rodentia; family Muridae; genus Rattus; species Rattus norvegicus. The sequence goes on along the minus strand of NC_141542.1, from coordinate 68,889,842 downwards.
CATAAATAACGCATACAAGCAGAATGATTCATTTTAGCAAAAACCTTCAACTTCCAAATATTATGATATTTTACTTGAGATCTACAGTCATTTCTGTTATCTTCTATTCCTTGTACTCAAAACCAGTCAATACTTTCTGACTGACATATCCAAGCATGGGGAGAATATCAAACCAGAATACTTTGAGGAAAGGCACAGTTGGCTAGGCATGGGCTACTGACGTTCACTCTACTTGAGAAGCTGATCTGGAACATTACTTCAATAACAAAATCCACCTCAAATGGAGTAGAAGTTTTATTATGTGAATATTTATAAGAATATTTTCTAGACTATGAGTGTACTTTTAAGTTTAATATAAGAAAGCAGGGCCATAGATACATTACGTCCATCTACTTAAGTAAGAATGAACACCTGATGACAAGAGACAAGTGATCCATAGGTGACAATAACAGGGTGTGTGGAAAGCAATTTCATTGTAAATTACTTTTTAAAAATTAAGCTATATATAATCATCAAAACAAGATATACAATGCCCAGAGGGAACTATTTGCTACACACTAAACCAGACATTGTTGCTTCATTAATTTTAAGTGCCTTTTTTACCTAAGAATTCTGTGTCTCTTATAGAAACCTGTTTTGTTTTCTACATCAAATGTTATGTGTAGTTTTGAGGCCATGAAGCAGTTAAGTACATAACTTACTTTGAAATATAGCAGGCAAGATGATTTTACTTCCTTTTACGGAGAACGTAAAAAGCCAACTGGAGTTTTATTTCATCAACAAATTAGGAAGATTGCCATTAAAAGATTTAATTCATTGCTAAAAGGACAAAGCAATGATAACAAGCCCTATTGTGTTTCAGGCTGTGGCCGTAATGCACTCATAATAATGAGTGTAAACACTGGACCTGCTCTCATCCCTCTGCTAATTAGCTTATCCTGATATTTCATTTATACATGTACATATACATATACCATAACTGTGTTCATGCATTTATCTGTTTATTTCAGCTTCATTCCTTCTCTGAGAATATGTTTAATATAATATGCACCCACATTGTTTCCCCTTACTTTAGAGGTTTATTTCTTCCATTTTGAATGCCTTCTCTGATTCCTGCTATGCAGTTCATAGATTGAACATATATAAAAAATTCAGGTAAAATATTCACCCTACTCCATTTTTCTTCATACCTGTTCTTTTTTTTCCCTCTGTAGACACAGAAGCCGGAATAAGACACTGAGACACAGCTATGTCTTTCATTCTAACTATAAGGTATGGACACTGGGGGAGTCTTGTGTCTGCCTTTCTGATAATTTCTGTAAAAAAAAAGCTAGCAACTATACATTAAAATGAAAAGAGAATCTCAATGAATATGTACATGTCAAACACTTGAAAAGAGCCAGCTCAGTATTCCACAGCTTGTGACTGTGTTTTATTTACAATCTTGTGCCTTCAATTCCTTTGTTTCTAGCAGGAAGGTTTTTCTCAAAACAAGAAGGGGTAAGAAGGCTCAGTTAGGTCAATCTAGTAATTGGCAAGTGACTTTCAATGAGTTGTGTTTTCCAGTGTTTCTTGATAAGTCACATTCGAAAGAGGGATGCTGATTTGTGATGAGCAATAGACAAGGCAGAGCCACATGAAGTGATGTATGTAAGAAATGAAGGCCACATGTGGGGCAGTATCCAGCAAAGAGCAAAACAACTGGCACTCTGTTTGTAGGGGAAACTGGCAAGGTGGGGAGCCAGCAAAAGCAATTAATGCAGTCACTGTGGTACTGGAGGGGCTCCTTTTGTTGCTGGAGTTCTATGATTTTTCTTAAGCAGCAGGTTTTGCTTTTCCTAACATTGAATCTGCAGCCAGAAGCTGACATGAAGTGTGAATTGTCATTATCCCTTTGACTTCTTTCATCCTCAGCAGCTCCGGTGGCTCCTTAGGGAGGTAAGGGGCCGCACTGCCTTTGAGAATTGAATGGGCACAGTGACCAGACTCAAAGTAAAAACTAACAAAAGCAGAGGTGATGAAATAGAGAAGAACTGCGTTATTTGATAAGCGTGTTTCTTGTCTTTAATAATGCCATCAAGTAGCAAGGCTTTCTGTTTCCCCCCATATAAATATCTATCTGAAAATTGAGGAAAATTAGTGATAATTTTGGGCTCAGTGTTATATACTTGAAAAAATGTAAGTGGCGTTCAAACTCTAGGTGCTGCGAATATAAAATATTTTCTTCCCATTCTACCCTAAAACTGTAGTCAATGATTTTCCCAGAAAAGTTTTATGTACCTGCAACAAAAGGAATAGATACATATCAAATATGTCCTTATACAAGAAAATGGACCCAGAAAGACAGGGCAGTAGCCTCTCTTTTGGCTCAAGAGAGTTTGCAATGTTTATCTACCTGAGAAGCCTTCAGTGGATCTCCTTCCCTACTCCGCTTCTATCCCTTTCCTAACCCAGACCTTGCAATCCCTCTTTCTTTCTCTCCCTCTCTCTCTCTCTCTCTCTCTCTCTCTCTCTCTCTCTCTCTCTCTCTCTCTCTCTCTTCCTGACTTTGAGGGAAATTTCGCTCAGAGGGACTACCATTCCCAGAATCAAGACATATTTTCTTTTGTATTCCTGTTTCACTGGGGATAGCAAAGTAAATGGAATAAAGATACATTTACTTTGAGTTTAAAAAAATAACTAGCATTGTGAAAAATAATTAGCATGTGGAAAACAATCCCATATGAGTAGGTATTTGAGGTCAAAACTTGATGATCATATTTCTATGTCATCTCAAGGACAACCTTCCCTCCCTACAAGTCCCTTTAATAGACTTTTGTTCATGACTTGATTCTTCTTTCAAAGTCTGGTTTTCACTTGTTTCTCCTTTCTATTCATTAATTTAAAAGTATTGAAATTTTTGGAATATTTTACTTATCTCTTCCTAACGGTCAGTTCAAGCCACCACATTAGTAACCAAGGTTTCAGAGTGAAACTAGCAGATGTGCAGTCATCCAAAAGAGAACTCGTCTCTATTCGCAAATATTTGCCCACTGAAGGAATTGGACAAACTGCTTTTAAAGTAGGTGGAGTTAAAACTGCCCTAGATCCTAGCTGTGTGAACAATGGAGTCAGGTTCTTTCAGGACACTTGTTCTGAACCTTCATAATGCCGTGACCTCTAATAACAATTTCTAATGTCGTGGTGACCCCCAACTATTAAATTATTTTTGTTGCTACTTATAAATGTAATTTTGCTACTGTGGTGAATCATAATGTAAATATTCGTGTTTTCTGCTAGTCTTAGGTGACCTTTGCAAAAGGGTTGTTTGACCACTAAAAATATTATGACCCAGGGGTTGGGTAACGGTGCTATATGAACCAGGAAACAGGAGTTTGGGTTTTTTTGTTAATATGTATTTATTTAAATCAATTGTTCAGTTTTCTGTGGGCATGTACTTTGTGCTTGTGGAGGTCAGGAGACAGCTTGAGGGTCCTCAGAGTTTTCATTACCTGCTAAGCCATCTTGCCCTCTTTTTTGAATCTTTGCTTTCAAGGATTAGTTTTATGCCATTGACAAATTAAAAAAAGTGAAAGAAGAAGAAATGTTTCAGAATTTACTAGTTTGATACTTTGCCTAAACAAATAAATCAATACGAATGGAAGCTAGACATTCAAAAATGATCTGAAAATGATTCCCCTATTGTCACTCTGGAAGATGTCATTAAAATATGCTTGGTTATTATTACCATGCTTTGCCTTTAAAACACATACATTTCCTCCTTAGTCACTTGGAGTGATTTATTCTAAGACTGCGCTAAACTCAATATGTGTAGACACTTAAATACTTTATGAAATGTGGCAAACTTGCAAATAGCCTATAATCCTCATTTACAAGAATTTAAATGTTATCTGGAATTCTTATGATGATTAGTATGATATAGAAGCTGTGTAAATAGTTGTTCTGAATTCACTCAGGAATAACATCAAGAAAAATCACCGGTACACGTTTAGTTCAGAAATATATTTTCAATATTTCAGTAACTAGTTATTTGCCTCTGCATATGTTGAACACACAAGTTAAAATTAAAGTCAGTGTGAAATTTAAATCTGCCTTCTCAAGTGAAACAATTATGGTAAGAACCAGAGAGGTGACAACTTTGTGGATGAAGGGCCTGATAGCTTTATTTATTTGGATTTAAATTTTGGAAGAAGGAAACCAAGGGCAAATTGTCCTCTGACCTTTACATGCATGCTGTGGCTTACACATGTAAACATACACACAGTAAATGAACGTAATAAAAATAAAAGTGCAATGTGGTTAAAATGACTTTTATAACATTTAACTTAAAATTGTTTTACTCTTTCATTTATACTTGCATTATATACATTTGTATAATAGAAAAAATAAAAAATGAAAGTGACTTTTAATATGAAAGAGGAAATAAATATAAAACCATGTTTCTTTTTTTTTTATTAACTTGAGTATTTCTTATATACATTTCGAGTGTTATTCCCTTTCCCGGTTTCCGGGCAAACATCCCCCTCCCCCCTCCCCTTCCTTATGGGTGTTCCCCTCCCAACCCTCCCCCCATTGCCGCCCTCCCCCCAACAGTCTAGTTCACTGGGGGTTCAGTCTTAGCAGGACCCAGGGCTTCCCCTTCCACTGGTGCTCTTACTAGGATATTCATTGCTACCTATGAGGTCAGAGTCCAGGGTCAGTCCATGTATAGTCTTTGGGTAGGGGCTTAGTCCCTGGAAGCTCTGGTTGCTTGGCATTGTTGTACATATGGGGTCTCGAGCCCCTTCAAGCTCTTCCAGTTCTTTCTCTGATTCCTTCAACGGGGGTCCTATTCTCAGTTCAGTGGTTTGCTGCTGGCATTCACCTCTGTATTTGCTGTATTCTGGCTGTGTCTCTCAGGAGCGATCTACATCCGGCTCCTGTCAGTCTGCACTTCTTTGCTTCATCCATCTTGTCTAATTGGGTGGCTATATATGTATGGGTCACATGTGGGGCAGGCTCTGAATGGGTGTTCCTTCAGTCTCTGTTTTAATCTTTGCCTCTCTCTTCCCTGCCAAGGGTATTCTTGTTCCCCTTTTAAAGAAGGAGTGAAGCATTCACATTTTGATCATCCGTCTTGAGTTTCATTTGTTCTAGGCATCTAGGGTAATTCAAGCATTTGGGCTAATAGCCACTCATCAATGAGTGCATACCATGTATGTCTTTATGTGATTGGGTTACCTCACTCAGGATGATATTTTCCAGTTCCAACCATTTGCCTACGAATTTCATAAACTCGTTGTTTTTGATAGCTGAGTAATATTCCATTGTGCAGATGTACCACATTTTCTGTATCCATTCCTCTGTTGAAGGGCATCTGGGTTCTTTCCAGCTTCTGGCTATTATAAATAAGGCTGCGATGAACATAGTGGAGCACGTGTCTTTTTTATATGTTGGGGCATCTTTTGGGTATATGCCCAAGAGAGGTATAGCTGGATCCTCAGGCAGTTCAATGTCCAATTTTCTGAGGAACCTCCAGACTGATTTCCAGAATGGTTGTACCAGTCTGCAATCCCACCAACAATGGAGGAGTGTTCCTCTTTCTCCGCATCCTTGCCAGCATTTGCTGTCACCTGAGTTTTTGATCTTAGCCATTCTCACTAGTGTGAGGTGAAATCTCAGGGTTGTTTTGATTTGCATTTCCCTTATGACTAAAGATGTTGAACATTTCTGTAGGTGTTTCTCAGCCATTCGGCATTCCTCAGCTGTGAATTCTTTGTTTAGCTCTGAACCCCATTTTCTAATAGGGTTATTTGTCTCCCTGTGGTCTAACTTCTTGAGTTCTTTGTATATTTTGGATATAAGACCTCTATCTGTTGTAGGATTGGTAAAGATCTTTTCCCAATCTGTTGGTTGCCATTTTGTCCTAACCACAGTGTCCTTTGCCTTACAGAAGCTTTGCAGTTTTATGAGATCCCATTTGTCGATTCTTGATCTTAAAGCATAAGCCATTGGTGTTTTGTTCAGGAAATTTTTTCCAGTGCCCATGTGTTCCAGATGCTTCCCTAGTTTTTCTTCTATTATAAAACCATATTTCTATACTCGAATACTTTAATAAATATATTTTTATTTTCTCTTTTTTGTTCATCTTTAAAGCGATATGTAAATTATAGTTTTAAGTTTAAAGTATCTAAGATCATCATGTAAATTTGGAACAGGTGTAGAAGATATGAGATCTCTTTTCATTCAAGTTTTTGTATCAGAAATATAATAAAAGTAATGTTCTTTTTTTATTCCTTGAATAATTTGGTATTTATTGCTATCTGGGAAGATCAGCATTTGAAAAGGCAAGAATTTCCTTTTCTTTAGGTGTGCTGTCTTAATCAAAAAAAATCAAGTTTCTTAACTAACAGGTGAAAGTTCCTTATAATATTTAACATATGTGGGGGTATCATCTTCAACTGTGACACAGAAATGTGCATACACACATACATGCACTTGCACATACACACACACACACACACACACACACACACACACACATTGCTTTGACCATTTGCTAGTTCTGTGAATTGGATTAGCATACTCTATTTTCTTTTGTGAGAAGGGAAATTGTGTGAATGTTAATTGTTTCATACATCACTAAAGTAATAATTAATATTCTATGACTTAAAATATTTTGAAATGTCATTGAATTAAAAATAGCCTCATCAGAAGTGATAAATACTGTATTTGCAGAAAATGAATTTATAAGCCAGGGGTACTTTGCCAATTAATGACTGATGTTGGAAAGGCAACCCCTTTATGGGTGATGTCATCACTCGTAGTTGGCCTCTGGTTTTATACGAAAGGTAGCAAAGCAAAATCAAGACCAACCAACCAAACAAAAACCAAGTAAGCAGTGTTCCTTGGTCTTTTAGGACTTTTAGACAGTTCCTGCCTTTAGGTTCCTGCTTGATTTTATGCTCTGACTTCCCTTCTTGATGAGTCTGATCAGGCCACATAAGCCAAATTACTCCTTTCTGCCTGTAGTTTAATTTGGTCATTTTTTCATAGCAATAGTAATTAAGTTGAATATCCAGTTCATCAATACCAGTTCACATATTACACTTACTCAGTGCATGCTAGATACCAAGCCCTTGATGTTATCACTAAGCATAAAGTGGAAAGAGGCTAAGATGGAAATGATTTGCTATACTTAAGAATTGGATTCTGTGTTAGAAAGAGTTTCTCTTTACAGCATCAATAGTTTTATTTTCTGTGTGCCATGCAAAGAAGTTTAAATTTTTTGATTTATTGTGACAAATTTTCTAAAACATTGCATTTGAATCAGAGACTTATAAGAAACATGTTGTCATGTAAGCCACAAAGTTATTTAGAATACTGCAATATTAAGTATCTTCTATCCTGAAACAATAAGAAAATAAGGCCTTAAACACATAATGCAAGCATTAACTTGGAGTTGATATTATACAGAGTTGGGGAACTCTTATTTATAGCATGTTATACTTTGAACAAATGTCCATTAGGTAGTGGTATGCTCTTGGTAGATAGATTATACTGGCTTGGAAAATTAAATGTATAAGGAGTAGAAACTCTTTTTGTCCAAATAATTGTTTAACTTGAGAACAATGAAATTTCTTTTTCCAGAATTTTAAGCTGGGAAGAATCATAGTTTCAGTCCTGTAGAAGACGAACTTCTTTCAGACCTTTAATAAAATACTGATGACCAAGAAGCTACAACTTCATTTTTGGAATCCTTATACCACTAGGTGAGTAAAAAGGATTTTCTGTGATGATGTGGGAATAATTGAAGAATGCTAATGAGAGGGATAGTACACAGGATATCAGAGTATCCATGCAGGATGTGTCTGGAACTCTGGAAATTCTTATGAACTCTCTCAAAGGTGCCATCTGTGAGATTAAAGGTGATAGATATACTATTATGACAGGCATTGTTCAGGAAGGACAATATAGCACCACTTATTTCTCATTGATAAAATTTTGATGGTATCTTTTAGAAAGAGCATAAGCCTAAAGCAGTTAGTGTAGCTGAGAAGAATCTAGAAAGATTAATAGGGAAAATATATCAATTTTAGGTAATTTCTTATTTTAAGGGTGGTGGGATGGCCAACCTTGGTGGGTAGGGAGAGTTGAGACTGCAGAAACTCACACTTGAGATGGTAGGAGCCTCTCTGCTCCCTGCCATATTTCTGTTGTGGAACATATGCCCCACTTCCCACATAAGGAAATGCAACTTTTGATCACATAGACTGAGAACAGGATTCTCTATCCTAACGAAGTACCTAGAGGCTCTCAGGGTTTAGTCAATAAGCTTCCCTTCCTGGACATTTATCCAGGCAAAATGTATTTAATCTAGACTCTACCCTGAGAACTTGGTATGGTATACAACCATTTTTAACAATGAACAGTCAATAAACAGTTTAGAACCATGGACTGCCCTTTCATCAAGAATCACCATGGGGACCATGGAGGGGGCCTTTACTAACGATGAGCAGCCTAAGCTTCCTGCAGAAGGCCTTGCTGTGCTTTCAGTCACAACCACAGCCAAACTAAGAGCTAAGCTAGAGCTCTCCTTTCCCCCAGCCACTGACTAGGTGCCATCCTCCTGGCTCTGTTCTTAACTCTTTGTGACTCGGCAACACCAGAATGTTCACCAGTTTGGAAGCATCCAGTTTCAGTCTTGTCAAAGTGTGGACCCCCCCTATACTTCATTCCCTACTTCTCTGTGTAGTTCTCCAGCAACAACTGGGAGCCCAGAAGCCAGGGAATACCAGCTTCCACTTTCTCACATCCCCTTGCTGTTTTCTAACACCCCCAATCTGTACTTGGTGCTTCCTGAAGCCCAGCACCTGCACAAGAGCAACATGGGATAAGTCAAGCACTCATTATTTCATCCTCACAAGTGGTCATGACATGTAGCAGGGCAAAACTTGGACGCACGAAGGGCGTTGTTTGTTTTTAAATACCATGCATATTCACTACTCTGCTGTGCCAGGAACAGAGGACCGTGGTGTGTGCAAAGCTCTGTACTGTACTGTAGTAGACAGAGATGATTCACTCGTCATAATATTGGTGAAGGAGCCATGAACAACACACGATTCTTTTTAAAGAATGCAATGATTTTTCTTAAGTTTCCTGAATACATTTTGGTAAATAGGGTACAGACATAAACTATAAAATACTGTTAGAAAATGAGGCACCAGGCTGGAGAGATGGCACAGTGATTAAGAGTTCTGACTGATCTTCCAGAAGTTCTGAGTTCAATTACCAGCAACCACATGGTGGCTCACAACCATCTCTAATGGGATCTGACACCCTTTTCCGGTGTGTCCAGAGGCAACTACAGTATATAAATAAATAGATCATTAAAAAGAAAGAAAGAAAGAAAGAAAGAAAGAAAGAAAACAAGGCATCTATTGGCTAAGCAAAGAAGAGTCATATTTTTCATGAAGTTTGTCCAAATTCATAAACACAACCTCTGTGATTTTAACTTATGAAATATTGTACATTGATATTCCAGAAATAACAGATTATTTACTCAAAGTACTTTTGTATGCATTTCTGGAAGTATTGCTTGGTGAGCTAAGTAAATTGTGAACAAGTATCAAATGGAAAATTTATAGCTAAAACCAACAAATGATTTTTAGCCTGAAAGTGAGAGACTTCTGGTTAAAATGAGCATAGTAAGTTCCTGCTGTATTCTATATTTAAGTAGTGAAACTGTGTAAGTCTGAATGGTAGTTATGACTTGCTTAGCTCACTTTTAATCTATTAATTAATCATTGCCTTTTCTGCTAAGTATAGAATATGTTTGTGGCAGTGACCCCAAAGGATTAAATGTCTAAAATGAATCATTTTGATCAGCCATTCATCTAATTAATTTTATTTCTGCCATGAGCAGATGCTCTGCATTGCTTGGTTTCTATCTTATTCCCAGATACAAAGAATGCAATGGTCTTTAGATTTCAGAACCTATACATTTCAGGGCCATGAAACCTGAGAACCAAATTTTTGCAATTTCAGATCAAGTGAGACATAGAAATAACACCAAGTGTTTGGAAATTACAGTAGGATTTATTTTCAATGCCTTGTAACATTTAAACTTTATTCACCTGAAAACTATCTACTGCTCATAGCTGTATGAATCCTTCAAAAATATGATCTTTTCAAGTATTTTCATTCTTCATATCCAATATATGACATCTGACTAAAAGTATTGTTGTGAATGCATATATGAAATATTCACAAAGTTTTATTGTTTCAATTTTATATCAATATAAATAAAGACTTCTTAATATTTAAAATTATCATTCAAAGAGTTTCTCTAGTATTCTGTCAAAAAGTTTAAAGAACCTTACAATTAAAATATAACAGTTTCTTAAAACATTAGGTGATTGTATTATTGGTATAAAAGAATCTGCAAAATTAATAAACATACATGTATCATTAATTTCAATATATATTTACTATTAAATCAGTCAATATGGGAAAATTTGCTCTAACACACTGAGGGTATGCGTTTGTGTGTTTATAAGAATCCAACAATTTAATAAAGTTCCTAGATGCAGAATTTTATTTTGCTACACTTTTTTTTGCATTTTTACTAACATTATTTGCATTGACTGGAAATTGTGTACTTTAAGGGAACCATAAACTCTCCTCAAATTTTCAGTAAGGATATAAAGAAATGCATTGGTGATCATGAGGGAAATTTCTACCATCTCAGCATATTCTTATAATTAGCATATGTAATGGGAACATACTTATATATGCCTTATATAAGGCAAATTATCTTAAATTACAAAATATTTATTGGAAGAAAAGAAAAGGACACACACGAATGTTTTTGAATTATCTATAATCTTCACTGAGTGGAGCAGAGGCTGGTGGAGTGTTTCTTATATGCCATGAATTAGAAAGAGAAGCAAAACAAGCTTCTGATTTTGACCTTTTCTTTGTATCAAGATGATTCTACACTAGAAGTTTGAACATTCATGTGTTTGATTTGGAAGTGATAAGTCAAGCGAATTAGTTCTATTTTGCCCTAGAAATATTATCTAGTTTAAAGAGGAGAAGTTATAGCATACCATGTGCTATAAATAGTGGTACTTGATTTAAAAATGTACTTATTATTATCCTAACTAAATGGTTCTATCAACTGATCTATATTTCAACCATCAGCCTCAACACATTGCATTCTGTCATTAGAGTTGTCACTGAAAATTTATTTCGTGGGGATTGGAATTAAGCTCAAGCCTACCACAAAATGTTCATCTTTAAGATAGTGATTTCACCCCGCCTATCCAGAAATCCACATGCCTTCTGATTCCCAACTTTCATGGGAACTAGAAGCCCTGGGCTGGACCAGATCTTACACATTCCACATCCCAGTTGCAGCTCGACTCCCCAGGTATTCTGACACATCCAGGATCAATGAGTGGTCAGGTCTATGAAAGCTGCTGTGGCTCACAGTGGATCAATAATTACACTTTCTGTGTGTTCTGAGGATACAAAAATAAAATAAAATAAAATAAAATAAAATAATCATAGAGCAGTGTGGAGATGAAGCCAAGCAAATGAGCTTTATGTAGACAGTTCCAAGATATGTAGCCTCAGAACTGACTAAAACCAGTAACCAGTTTGTTGTATTTTTTCCTAATTTTGTGAGTTAACCTAGGCATGAATGTGTATCCCAAAACTTATGTATTAGAAACTTAATGCCTTCCCTGTGCCACTGCTTTCTGTACCCAGATCCAGCCTGGGGAGAGCTGGTATCCCAGGAGATATAACACACATGAGAGCACAGCAAAGACTACCACTTCTGCTGTTAGGGACCCACCCAGAACCCTCAGGACACAGGAACTAAGGAGCAGTCTGGGACAGAATCCTTTTGGTTTCCACCTGAACCCAGAGCTGACCCTGTGCCACAGCTGTCAGTAACCAAATCCCACCAGGAGAAAGCTGGTCTCCCAGGAATGCTGACAAACATACTTACAGGAGGAGCAACTGTCAGAGACAGCAAGTCCAGATAACACTAGAGGTAACCAGGTGATGAGATGTAAGTGCAAGAATCTAAGCAACAGAAACCAAGGCCACTTGGCATCTTCAGAACCTATTTCTCCCACCACAGCAAGTCCAAGATACCTCAACACACAAGAAAAGCACGATTCTTATTTAAAATCACATCTCATGATGATGTTAGAGGACTTTAAAAAGGACATAAATAACTCTGCTAAAGAAATAAAGGACAACATGGGTAAATCGGTAGAAGGCCTTAAAGAGAAAACATAAATATCCCTTACAGAATTACAGGAAAACACAATCAAACAGGAGAAGGAATTGAACAACACCATCCAGGTTTGAAAAAATGGAAGTAGAAAGAATAAAGAAATCACAAAGGGAGACAATCATGGAGAGAGAAATCCTAGGAAAGAGATCAGGAGTCATAGACACAAGCATCATGCGCAGAATATAAGAGACAAAAAAGAGAATCTCAGGTGCAGAAGATATCATAGAAAACACTGACAAAACAGTTAAACAAAATGCAAAACACAAAAAGCTCCCAGCCTAAAATATCCAGGAAATCCAGGACATAATAAAAAGATCAAGCCTAAGGATAATAAGCATAGAAGAGAGCCAAGATTCCTAACTTAAAGGGTCAATAAATATTTTCAAAAAGAAAATATAAAAGAAAACTTCCCTAACCTAAAGAAAGAAATGCCTATAAGGATACAAGAAGTATACAGAATCCAAATAGATTGGACTAGAAAAGAAATTCTTCCCATCACACAAGAGTCAAAACACCACATGCACTAAACAAAGATACAATATTAAAAACAACAAGGGGAAAAGGTCAAATAACACATAAAAACAGATATATCAGAATTACACAAGACTTCTCAATAGTGAATATTAAAGCAAGAAGATCCTGAGCAGATGTCACACAGACCCTAAGAGAACACAAATGTCAGCCCAGGCTACCATATCCAGCAAAACTCTCAATTGCCATAGATAGAGAAACTAAGATATTCACTGACACAACCAAATTTACATAATATATTTCCACAAACCCAGCCTTACAAGGAATAATAGATGGAAAACTCCAATACAAGGAGGGAAACTACACTCTAGAAAAAGCAAGAAAGTAATCTTTCAACTAACACAGAAGAAGACAGTCACACAAACATAATTCCATCTTTAACAACAAAAGCATTAGGAAACAACAATCATTGGGCCCTAATATCTCTCAACATCAATGGACTCAATTCCCCAGTAAAAAGACCAACAGATTCAAAAAAGATCTTTACCAATCTTAAATCCCATGAATTCTATTGGTCTACCACAGACTAAGGTTTGTCTTCAATAGCAACAAAAATAGAAGAAAGTCCACATATACATGGAAGTTGAACACCTTTCTACTCAATTATAACTTGGTCAGGGAAGAAATGAAGAAAGAAATTAAAGAAAGGATTCTATGAAAATGAAGGCAAAACGTGTCCAACCTTATGGGACACAATGAAAGCAGTGTTGAAGAAAACTCACAGATCTGAGAGTCTCAATAAAGAAATTGGAGAGATCATATACTAGCAGCTTAACAGATCATCTGAAAGCTCTAGAACACAAAGAAGCAAATACATCCAAGAGAAGAAGACAGCCAGAAATAACCAAACTAATGGCTGAAATCAACCAATTACAAACAAGAAGAACTTTACAAAGAATCAACAAAACTAGAAGATGGTTCTTTGAGAAAATCAACATGGTAGATAAAGCCTTAGCCAAACTAACCAGAGAGCACATAAGCAATATCTAAATTGACAAAATCAGGAATTAAATGGGAGACGTAACAATAAAAACAGGAATTAAAAAAAAATCAAATCCTTCTACAAATGTGTATATTAAATGAAATGGATAATTTCCTAGACAGATACCAGGTACCAAATTTAAATCAGGATCAGACAAGCCATCTATATAGCCCCACAACAAATAGATGCAGTCATTAGAAGTTTCCCAACCAATAAAAGCTCAGAAGCAGATGGTTTTAATACAGAGTTCTATCAGACCTTCAAAGAAGATCTAATTCCAATTCTCTTCAAATGATTCCGTCACAGACACGAAAGGAATACTACTCAACTCTTTCTATGAAACTATAATAACACTGATCCCTAAACCACAGAAAGACCCATCAAAGAAAAAGAACTACAGACCTCTTTCCCTTGTGAATATCAATGCAAAAATACTCAATACAATTCTTACAAACTAAATCCAAGAACAAAACAATCATCCCCAATCATCAAGTAGGCTTTATCTCAGAAATTCAGGGATGGTTCAATATACAGAAATCCACCAATGTAATCTAGTATATAAACAAACTCAAGGGAAAAAAAAACCCACACGATCACCCCAGTAGATGCTGAAAAAGCTTGGACAAAATACAACACCCATTCATGTTAAAAGTATTGGAGTGATCAAGTATTCGAAGTGCATACCTAAGTATAATAAAACTAAAATACAACAAACTAATATTTAACATCAAACTAAATAAGAGAAACTCAAAGCAATCCCATTAAATTCAGGAAGAAGACATGGTTGCCCATGTTCTCCCTACGTATTCTTTATAGTTCTCAATGTTCTAACCAGACCAATTAGACAACCAAAAGAAAACAAAAAAATATAAATTGGGAGGGAGGAACTCAAGACATTACTATTTGGGAGTAGCAATCAGAAAGTACCAGATGCCAGAAAAGCAAGAACCTCCCAGGAATCCACAGAGATGACCTTGGCTGAAATACCACACAAAGGGGAGGAAGAACTTGTTCAGGCCATATCCAGAGGTTAGGCATGATGCCCCTGTTGAGTGATGTGGCCACCCAACCATCTCCAAAATTTTAACCCAGAATTGCTCCTGTCTAAAATCCTTTAGACAGGACAAAGAGTAGAGCAAAGACTGAAGGAAAGACCATAAGGAGACTGCCCCACCAGGGGAAAAACCCTATATGCAGATATCAAACCCTGATACTATTGCTGTTAACAAGAAGTACTTGTTGACAGGAGCCTGATACAGCTGTTTCATAAGAGGCTCTACCAGATCCTGACCAATGTAGATGTGGATGCTTGAAGCCAACGATTGGACTGATTAAAGAGACCCCAATGGAGGAGGTAGAGGAAGGACTGAATG
Organism: Rattus norvegicus; assembly: GCF_021556685.1. NCBI lineage: Eukaryota > Metazoa > Chordata > Mammalia > Rodentia > Muridae > Rattus > Rattus norvegicus. The sequence continues at coordinate 68,874,664 of NC_141542.1, read as the reverse complement.
AGGGGAAGGGGCCTTATCTGTTATTAGTGGGAAGGGAGGCACTGGGTTCTGTGAATGCTTGATGCTCCAGTGGAGAGGCATGCTAGGGCACTGAGGCAGGAGCGGATGGGTGTTTGGGAAAATACCCTCATAGAGGAAGGTGATGGAATATGGGTTTGTGGAGGTAAAACAAGGAAAGGGGATAAAATTGAAATGCAAATAAATAAAATATCCAGTGGTAAAAATTGAAATAAACAAAATCTGGGGGCAAAAAAAGATCACTATTTGTAGATGATATGATAGCATATATAAATAACCTCAAAAATTATATCAGAGAGCTCCTCCAGCTGATAAACAACTTCAGCAAAGTGGCTAGAGATAAAGTTGACTCAAACAAATCAGTAGCCTACCTCTACTAAAGATAAAAGGGCTGAGAAAAAATTAGGGAAACAATACCCTTCATAAAAGTCACAAATAATATAAAATATCTTGGTGTGACTCTAACCAAGAAAGTAAAATGTCTTTATGACAAGAAGTTCAAAGTCCTGAAGAAAGAAATTGAAGAAGACTTCAGAAGATGGGAAGATCACCCATGCTCATGGAATGGCAGAATTAATATAGAAAAATGGCCATCTTACCCAAAGCAATTTACATATTCAATGCAATTACCATAAAAATTCCAACCCATTCTTCATATACTTAGAAAAAGCAATTCTCAAATGTATTTGGAATAACAAAACACCTAGGATAGCAAAAACTATTCTCAACCATAAAAGAAATTTTTGGGGAATCACCATTCCTGACCTCAAGCAATAGTGATAAAAAAAAACTGTATGGTATTGGTACAGAGACAGGCAAGTAGATCAATGGAATAGAATTGAAGACCCAGAAATGAACCCACATACCTATGGTAACTTGACCTTTGACAAAGAAGTTAATATGTGGAAGTGGACAAAAGACAGCATTTTTAGCAAATGGTGTTTGTTCAACTGATGGTCTGCATGCAGAAGAATGCAAATTGATCCATTTTTATCTCCTTGTAAAAGGCTCAGGTCCCAAGTGGATCAAGGACTCCACATAAAACCAGACACACTGAATTTAGATTCAGTGGAAGAGAAAGTGGGGAAGAGCCTATAATACTTGGGACAGGGAAAAACTTCCTGAAAAGAACACCAACAGCTTATGATTTAAGAGTAACAATAGACAAATTGGCCCTCATAAAACTGCAAAGATTCTATAAGGCAAAGGACACTGTCAGTAGGACAAAACAGCAACCCACAGACTTGGAAAAGATATTTATCAACCCTACATCCCACAGAGGGCTAATATCCAAAATACACAAAGAACTCAAGAAGGTAGACTCCAGAGAACCAAATAACCCTATTAAAACGTAGAGTACAGAGCTAAATAGCAATTCTTTTCTTCTTAATTTTTTATGGATTTTTATTGGATATTTTTAATTTATTTACATTTCAAATATTATCCCATGTTTTGGTTTCCAGTCCATAAACCCCTATCCTATTCCCCCACCTCTTCTTCTATGAGGGTGTTCTCCCACTTGTCCACCCATCCCTTCCAGCCTCCACATTCTGACATTCCCCTACACTGTGAGGTCAAGCCTTGGCAAGACCAAGAACTTCTCCTCCCATTGGTGCCCAATAAGGCCATCTTCTACTACATATGCAGCTGGAACCCTGGGTCTTATCTACTCTTTGGATGGTGATTAAGTCCTTGGGAACTCTGGTTGTTTGGTATTGTTTTTCTTACGGGGTTGCTAGCCCCTTCACTTCTTCCAGTCCTTTTTCTAACCTCTTCCAATGTAGAATGCATTCTCAGTTCAATGGTTGGCTATGAGAGTCCGCCTTTGTATTTGTCATGCTTTGGCACAGCCTCTCAGGAGACAGCTATATGAGGCTAAATTGAGAATTCTTAACTGAGGAATCTTGAATGATTGAGATGTACTTAAAGAAATGTTCATCGACATTTTATTCTTCCTTCTTCTTGAGCTTTATATGGTCTGTGAATTGTTAGCTTTTGGGCTAATTTCTACTTAACAGTGAGTGCATACCATGTTGTTCTTTTATGACTGGGTTACCTCACTCAGGATGAGATTTTCTAGTTCCATCCATTTGCCTACGAATTTCACGAAGTCATTATTTTTAATAGCTGAGTAGTACTCCATTGTGTAAATGTACCACATTTTCTTTACCTATTCCTCTTTTGAAGAACATCTGTGTTCTTTCAGCTTCTGGCTATTATAAATAAGGCTGCTATGAACTTAGTGGAGCATGTGTCCTCGCTATTTCTTGAAGCATCTTTTGGGTGAATGTCCAGAAATGGTATACCTGGGTCCTCAGGTAGTACTATGCTCATTTTTTTGAGGAACCACCAGACTGATTTCCAGAGTGGTTTTACCAGCTTGTAATCTCACCAACAATGTCTATGAGAGTCTGCCTTTGAACAATGCAAGAGTTTTCCTCTTCCTCCACATCCTCACCAGCATTGCTGTCACCTGAATTTTGATCTTCACCATTCAGACTGGTGTGAGGTGGAATCTCAGAGTTGTTTTGATTTGCATTCCCTGATGACTAAAGGTTTCTTTAGGTATTTCTTTATGTATTTCTTGGCTGTTCGATATTTCTCAGTTGAGAATTCTTTGTTTAGCTTTGTACTCCATTTTTTAATAGGATGCTTCAGTCCTTCTTAAAAGGAGGAACAAAATACTCATGGGAAGAAATACAGGGATGAAAAGTAGAGAAGGGACTGAATGAAAGGTCATCCAGAGACTGTCCCACATGGGAATCCATCCAATATGTAGCCACCAAACTCAGTCACCATTGCTGATGCCAAGAAGTGCTTGTGGACAAGAGCCTGATATGTATGTCTCTGAGTCTGCCAGAGCCTTACTGATACAGATGATGGTGTTTGCAGGTAACCATTGGATTGAGCACAGGGTCATCAATGGAGGAGTTAAGAGAAAGGACCAAAGGAGCTCAAGAAGTTTGCAACGCCATAGAAAGAACAACAATATCAACCAACCCAACCTCCCAGAGTTCCCAGGGACTAAACCACCAACCAAAGAATACGCAAGTTGGGACTCATGGTTCCAGCAGCATATGGAGCAGAAGATGGCCTTGCCTGGCATTAATTGGAGGTAAAGCCCTTGGTCCTGTGAAGGTTTGATGTGGCAGCATAGGGGAATGCTAGGGCAGTGCAGTGGGAAATTGTGGGTAGGAAGAGGAGCACCCTTATGGAGGCAGGGGTAGGGGGTGAAATGGGGTGTTTTGGGAAGGGAAACCAAAAAAAAAGGATATCGGAAATGTAAATAGACAGAACAACCAAATAATAATAATAATAATAATAATAATAATAATAATAATAATAATAATAATAATAATATCCTGGTTTCAAGAGCTTCAACTTTGTCTGATTCCTTTATGTTTTAAGATGGATGTTTATAATGAATCTTCCGAGAACAAGAGGACAGCTCTCCTAGCCTGAGAATATGAGTGAGCCGTGCACCAGACAAGAAGATGGACAGCGAGAGCCCTGGACCACAGCAGGGTACTTTAGGCAAGTGGCAAACAGACCAAGGGACCCAGTGGAGACTAGAATGCAGAAAGGCAAAACCAGGATGAAGAGACCCCTGTCAGCAGGAGAGTTGCTGCTCCAGCCTGCCTTCCTTGTGCACCTTTCACCACAGATACTTCAGGAGGGACCTGACACTCTAATTTCAGCAGAACCCCCACCCCAATGCTTCTGTTGGCGCAATGGGAGAACCTGCTAGACCAGGCAACATTTCCAATACTTCTTAGATGCACAGATGATAAACTCTGGCCATAAAGAAAAAAAAGATGGATGTTTATGTGTCTGTTTACATTTTTGTCCACATTTTGCTGTTTCTTATTTGTTGGTTGATAGTGTACTTTGGAAAGAGCTGATGTAGCATTACCAAAAACAAAAAGCATTAGGTTTTTATAATAATTTTTTACACATTTAGAATTTATTATATAAGCTACTTTTTTTAGGGAATTCAAGAGTCCATATAATGATATGAAAATCCAGAAGAAAGAGCTGAAAAACAACCGTGAATTTTAAATTCAATAAGAAGTAAACGTTGAAAGAAAAGGCAAGATGGAGCCAAGTTTGAGAAGAACCAAGTTCTAGAACCATGGGGAAATTTTAAGAGTTCATGCAGATATTAATATTTAATAAATATCACAATCCAAAATCCCTGTCACATGTAGCTTCTCATACAAAATTTAAGCTAATAATTCATAACCGGTTTCTATATTCAGTTTATAATCTTTAAGCCCATATTAAAATAGATCAAATGGACATCATCCTGGTTGCTCCACTCTTAGCATGCTTTCTTATAAATTTAGTCAGATTTTTGAAACCATACTTTTCAAACATTCATATTATTCATTTAATAATTGTAAAACATAATCTAAAAGAATCACCAGATAATTTTTTCTATTGCTTTTCAAAATGAACAATGAAAGAAAAACATCAGGAATTTCCTGGTTTGGGTATTATACATCTTCAATTTTTACCTTCTTCTAGAAAAGATATTTTCTTCATTTTCACGTTTGCTTGACTTTATAAGCCATTAACAAATAATGAAACAGAAGGAAAACTTTATTTATCTAGAACTCCCTGAGGCTTTGATCTGGGAGTTCAATTAGACATTTGATGAAGCAGTACCATATCCCTTTGTCCCAGTGTGACCCTTAAGGGGGCTGACCTGAATGAGAGTAGCTGATCCACATACAAGATTTGTAAATCAAAGATTTCCTAAGATGCATTAAACACTATGCTGCCAATTCTCGTGAATGACATAGGATAAGTCACAGTGAATTCTAATTCAAAAGGCCATAGTTAAACCGCAGAGTGTATGCACACAGAACGAAGCAATATTCAATTTATAGTTTTCAAAAATGGACTAAATAAAAGCAAAGCTATTTTATAAATAATATCCTATTTAGGAACAAAGGAAAAAATCCCAGGTGAGTATTTAATTGCCTGAGGTAAAGAATGTATGAATATTACAGGGGAAACTGCACTGCTCTGTACATCCTGTGCTATGTTACCAAAGTTGATTATTCAGTGTTGACAGGTAAGGATGATGAAGGAAGAAGATGAGTTTTGCATTTCAAGCTCCAATGACACATTTTTCACAAGCAAGATGAACTTTTTCAGACATGTAGTTATGCCACTTAAGTTCAATCCATAATCCTTGGTGTAGGTAGTACTTGAGAGGAAGTGACAGGTTTCACAGAAACACCAGTGGAAAAATTGTTAATGATACACTTCTACCTGTTGGTTAGCAGCAATAATTATTCTCTTTCAATTATAGTACCAATAAAGAGGAATTCACAAGATATCAAATCATGATGTACATTCTAAAGAGTTTTATTTCCATCTCATATTAATATAAGATAGAGAAATTTTAAACTATGCACATTGTTAGACATTTGAAACCTAGCCTTTTCACTTTATAAAACAATACATGACATTTCAGGAAAGTATTTTGAAATGTCTCAGAAAGCTTTAAATAAACATTACTAAAAATACATGTCATAGAATTGACATATTAAAATTGAAATATGATTCAAATTCTTTTGCTTATCTTCCTTGCTTTCTTGTGTCAAGTTATTTCATTAAATATCTAAACATTCATGACAGCACAGAAAAACTAATTAGGTGTTCTCTCCTATTTGCAGTTATTGACACTGGAAAGACTGAGGGCACTGAAGATAATTCTGCAGATAACTGATAATTTTATTCTTGAACAAAGTTTATCTATAAATTTGAGATTATACCTTGTATAAGTGAGAAAAATCACAAATCTTTTGTTTAAAGTGTTAGCACACAGTCTTTAAATCTTTTGTGTTAAATAGCCCCTGGAGAAAACACTCAAAAAATTGCTCCGCTCTTTGCGCTACTGTTTATATAATGAAGTATTTAAAATGTAACCATGTAGGCATCTATATACAAAAGAATATAAATGGCTATATTGTTTAATGCATTAAAGATTTTCAGGTAAAATGATTTTAATGATGCACAAAGATCCAAGATTTGAGCACTGAATAATTCATAATGTCAAATTCTGCACATTAGATTCTCTAAAAGTGAGGCTCCTGAAACTGCTGCGTTTAATCACTGGGTCTGGAATGGCAGCTGTCTATCCTCTGATGAATCATTTGGAATAATCCCACACAAACAGTGTGAGACAATATTTTAAGATAAGGAAGATTAAAGCAGGAAGGAGAAGACATGGATATATATTTTTAAGTCACTGTAGAGAGGAAGAAAAGTGCAGCGAGACTTTGATCAGTGACTGGGTGAAAAATGAGGAACTTCAATCAAAACCACCAAAAGCACCTTATAAACTCAGAAAAATAATTTACTGAAGGATGGGCAATTCACATCAGAGACATACACTTTCTAATAGAAATGAAAAGGGTCAATCCATCTATTCTCTGATGATGCACACATTTTATATTCACTCCATCTCAAAAGGCAATCAACTTGCTTCTCAAACATTAAGAGAAAAACGGAACTGGGACGTTTGGTTCTTTTATGATTATTTATATAAATTTTACTCTTTAAATGATAAGCAAAATACATCAAGAATTGGACTCATTTTCCTGGCAAGATTGATTATATGTGTATCTCTTTAATCTTTCATTTTCTTAAGACAGACATGTACATTTCAAAATTTGCACCTTACAAAAGACTTATTACAATAATCTATTGTTTATATTACTAAGGGGATTAAACTATGCAAATGCACAATTAGTTTGTATTTTTTCATACCTTTTATCAAAGACAATAATTTCATAGTTTTATATATAGATTGTACAATAGAGTTGGAATTATGCAGCTTTTAGAAATAGCTTTCTTAGCTTGGAAATTATTTGCCCAAAGCTGTACAATTATTAAGAATGCAGATATAGTTTATCTAGAACAGGGTCCAAGTTCTTAATTTAATCTGTTGAGCCATCAGTTGATCTGACATCTATATCTCTCTTTCTATAAAAATCAACATGACAGAAAAGACTGGGTGGAATAGTCAGTCATTTACTGAAATTCATGACCCAAATATAAACCACATTTTGGGGTATTTACTATTGATCAGTAGAGAAACAACGATTATCTTTTATTTGAATTCTTATTGATTGAATTCAATAGAATACAAGTTACCTGAGTTTTACAATCATATATAATATCAAAACAAATGAAGAAAACAGAATTATAAACAATAGTGAATCAAAAGAAAGGTAATTTGGGTTTGGGGATTTAGCTCAGCGGTAGAGCGCTTGCCTATCTGGGGTTCCGTCCCCAGCTCAAAAAAAAAGGTAATTTGAATTAAGTACTTTAAATTTTTATTTTTAATGCAATTTTTGAGTCGGATTTATTAATTTGGATACTGAGTGAGGAGATTTGAGACAATTTTAGTTCTGGCATGGGTTGTTACAGAATAAGACTCTCAAACAAATAAACAAAATAATCCTAATTAAAACACACAATTAAAAGCACCGAACCAAACCTCAAATTCTTTGATGGTGATTAACTGTGTGTAATTATTAATAGCCAAAGCATGAATCCTCCTATGCCTAAAGTTCTGAACTCTAGACCGTTCATAGTCTGAGCCAAATGATCATGGAAACAAAGGGTCTGCCTCGTGTTGTAGAGACAGCACCCCTCTTCTTCCTCCACTAGATGCCAATAGCACTCCATCCCGGTGTGACAAACCAAGACATCTATGTGATATGCTCATACAGGTAAGTTCACAGTAGGGTGACTGTAGGAAAAGAAGACCCTAGAAAAGTTTTGTAACGATTTATTTACAATAAATAGATAGGTGGTTGAAAAGATGAATGGATTACCCTGAGGTCATAACTCCATAACCATATATAGTCTTTATGTAAATATTAAAAGAATAAATGTACTCTTTTCCAATTATCACTTATGCAAAAAACACGGATACATACCAGTAATGTGTAATACTAATATTTGTCATCATATTTAAGAAATTTTCTAAGATTTGGGATATTTATAATTTCTCTGCCTTTTGACAAATTCCGGCATATTCACCCATCTTCCAAAAAACTATATGTAGTGACAATCATGTCATATAGAGACATGTAGTCCTTTTTCAGTAAGATAATTTGTTTTGCCTTTATAATTGAGAGTTAACTGGCTGTAGTAATTAGGCCAATTGGACATAATATTTCCTCAGAAAAGAAGAAAAAGGACTTTCATGTCGATGAAAATTCCCTCAGTGTGTGGGAGTGATGAATAATACATGCAAGGTAAAACATGTTCTGACTCTGGATCATAGGACTAAGATCCAGAGAAGCATAACCCTGTTACAGATTACTAATCATCAAAACCAAATCATTTAAGCTTTAGGACTCAAATAGACCAAAACATTAACCATTAGGTATTAATGACATGAAATTTAACAGGCTAGAAGCAGAGACCGAGTAACACAAAAAATTCATTAAATAAGAATGAAGATGATAATGTAAGGTATTTTGATTCTAAATAGTTATACCTTTAGAAATATTTTTTGAACTAACTTTTAAGTATCATGACATCATAGGACTATGATGCGCTAGGTCACTAATTAAAATTATTCATGATCTAATAGACCCTTCAGTTTTGCAAATACATGCTTGGTAATTTTGTTTTAATTTATATTATGTTAGTCTAGCATCTATAAATACAGATGATATCAACTAAATAATCTTGTAAAAGCAAGGAAGAAAGGGTATCCTTTTCGTTTTTTCCAATAAAATAAAGCCAAGAAACAATGTATGGGTTGGTCTGAGCTACTTTTTAACTGTGAAACACCAAGCAATTTATGAGATTTTGAATGGCTCACATAATGCTTTTCTGTTAATAAGAAAAAATAAAATATTTCATTTATATTCCATGAAGCTATTTTGAAAATAATAGTAGTTATAAAAGACAATGTATCATCTACTTTCCAAACTATTTCTTCCAGTATCACCATCAAGGCAACACAGTTAACCTGAATGCTAATTCATTTGCTAATTTCTCCAGGGCAGAAGAAGGTTTAGAATGAATTGAAGGAAGGTAAAAAGGAACCTCTCTGCTCTTGCAAGAATGCTATTGGGGCTGTCATGAATAAAAAAAAAAAAAAAAAAAAAAGAACAAACATTTTCTGGGAGACATATACATTTGGGACTAGCACAAGGTTTTCATATCAGCATTTGTCCCCAAAGCTAATGTTTTTCTTTTGTAACAGAAAGGACCGAAAACAAACCAGAACAAAATTGTCACTAATTTAATAATCCGGGTCATTTTTGTTTAGGGTTTACATTTGATTCTAAATATTTACAGAAAATGTTGAGAAGATTAAAATAGCTTTGAGGCTTAGAAGCAGAGATAAAGAAACAAAGTAAAACATATATATGTATATAAAGTATGTATGTGCAAATATTTATATATATATGAATATATATTATGTATGTATGTGAGAATAGTAATTATATACAGTCATATTTAAAGTAAAACATTTTATTAGTTTCATAGTAAGAGTTTCATTTTTGCATAGTGCATCATGCTTTTATAGGTTTTAAATATAACAATAAAACTAATTTTTATATTTTCTTTATTTTTTTATTTCCCAAATTATTATATTCAAGAAGCACTGGTATTTGAATGTGAGACAATTATGTTCATATTGTGTTTAAAATGCTAAGATCTCTGACAAAGTTTCACTTTATCATTTTCAACCCCCCACCCCCTGTTTCACATGGAGTTCCCCACCTGCCAACCGTTGTTGATGTCTCTGGGAGCAGATGGCTTGTGGAGGAGGATCGTTGAATGAGATACTCTGCATCTTAGTCCCAAGACTGCACAGTTGCTGTTGGAAAGGTTACAGAAATGACAACTGGTATTTGAGGAGTTGCAAACCAGAGTAGAAATAGCCAGACAACTGTGTGGAGACCATCCAGAAAAAAAAAAAAGACGACTTGATGAAATCCTGGCACCTAAGAAAAGAAGACACAGTGATGTGCAAAGTATTCAGGGGATGAAGGTGCCTGACATATTGGCAATGGTTCTCATTTCTGTACTTTAACAAGTTTCACAACTCAACTTTGATGTGAAAGATTTTGTGCGAGTGTCTTTCATCAACTAGGTTAGTTTGTATTATCTATGAATGATATGCAGTGGATTTTTCCTTGTCTATTTGTATGACATATGCCTAGGCAAAGAAAATGTTTTCATTTTGTTTCTTCTTCTATATCTCTTGTAATTTAATTGACTGACATTCTTTATCAGAGAAACATTGAATTTTGGAAAAGAAAATGTATTGTGTGACTTTTGGCTTCAATTAGCTCTTCTAAATATACAGGGATATCAGTTGGGAACATTCTTAGGATTCATTCCTAGGAAACTTGAGGATTTGTGTCTCAAGGCTCTTTGAAGCACATTAATCTAGCAGCACAAATAGGCCTGCTTTGATAGTATGAGACTGTTTCCTTGGCATCTTCTTTTCTTTCACTAATTACTGTCATTTAGTGAATGGTTTTAGGAATATTGTATTATTTAAAACTGAAGAAAGTAACAGTAGACTGCATTTTAATGAAATTATCATATATGAATAAAATTCACACATTTTTAAGGACAATAAATTAAATGATGTTTAATATACAAGCTACAACAGCTAATTAACCTACCTAACTTTAGAAACAATTCAGGCATGAAAACCAACTGACCAACCATCTCTACTTTTCTTATTATGTCATTGTCTCCCTCCTTTCTAAAGAACTGAAAACATGTGGCAATGTCACAATATTAATTCAGATTTGTGACACATATAATTTTCATTTTTCCAATGTAAAGAAAGTAGACAAGTTCATTGTAAATAAATCTAAGCACAAACAAAGCATAAGATCCTAGTTCAACACAGCCAAGGGACATGAAAAAAGAGTAGTCTGTATATGTCAACTGTTTGAGACAATTTAAAAAAACTCTTAAATAAATACCGTCTTGTCTTCAGGGAAATCTGTGAGTGTGTGTGTGTGTGTGTGTGTGTGTGTGTGTGTGTGTGTGTGTACTCATATATATGAATTTCAGCCATCCCATCTCTATTGCACTTGAAATGCAATAAAATTGTGACATTAACATATCATGTGTTATGTGCTCAAGACAAAAGAAGATCTACTTGGGCACAGTATTTGAGTTCTACCCACATACATAGTAGAAAACATGCAAAATTTCCTTTCCTATCTATCACATTAGTTTTTGGTCCTGGTTAATACAGTGTAGTGATATATAGAAAGGTACGTGGCATAGAATACTTTTGTTTGTATTTAAATAAATTTCTTGGGGGGACAATTGTAGGCAGGTAGAAAACTGATCGTGAAAGGTAATGAGTTTCCTTCTGTTTCCTCTCTAAAGGAACACCCTTGTCCACAGGTTTTCCTCTTAATATCATCCAATGATGTGGTACAGTGTTAGAGAGAGTAAACTACTATCAATATGTTATTAATAACAGAACTTCATAATTTCTAATAGATATTGGTTTTTGTGTTACACAGCTCTGAGACAATGACAATTAAATCAATCGTTATATTATGTGGAATAATTTTGTTAGCTTATATGCCCACTATTTCATTTTTTCTTCTTATAAATATTCACAACTTCAAATACTTCTTCAACTTTTCATCGCTCAAATAGTAGAGAACAATAGTTTTAAGTCTAGCATTTATATTTTATATAGCAAATTTTACATGAAAAGCATTATAATTCTGGATAGAAATAGAAAATATATTTTAAAAATCTATGTTGAGTGAAATGAAAACGAGTGTAAAACATACCTAAACTTATGAAACACTATGAAAGCACTGTAAAAAGAAAGTTCATAGCACTGAGTGCCCTCATAAAGAAATTAGAGGATTTTCATTCTAACAAATTAAAGTACATCTGAAGACTATAGAAGAAGAAGAAGAAGAAGAAGAAGAAGAAGAAGAAGAAGAAGAAGAAGAAGAAGAAGAAGAAGAAGAAGAAGAAGAAGAAGAAGAGGAAGAAGAAGAAGAAGAAGAAGAGGAAGAAGAAGAAGAAGAAGAAGAAGAAGAAGAAGAAGAAGAAGAAGAAGAAGAAGAAGAAGAAGAAGAAGAAGAAGAAGAAGAAGAAGAAGCAAACACACCCAGGAGGAGTATATGGGCAGGAAATAATCTAAACCAAGAATGAAATCAATTAGAAAAAATGAAATAATACTAAAAAAATGCATGGAGCTTGTTCTTTGAGAATATTAGCAAGAGAGGCAAATCTGTAGCCAACCTAGCTAAAAGACAGAGAATCCGTATTCAAATTAACAAAATCAGAAATGAAAAGGGAGATATAACAGCAGAAACTGAGGAAATTAAAAAAAATCATGAGGTCTTATGTCAAAAGCCTGTACTCCACAAAAATTGGAAAAGCTAAACGAAATGCGTGATTTCTAGACAGATACCAATTATCAAAGCTATATCAAGATGAGGTAAAATATATGAATAGTTCTATAATACCTAAAAAATGCAAACTTATAAAATTATTCTGGAAATCAATTTGGGGATTACTCAGAAAATTTTTACTAGGCCTACCTCAAGACCCAGCTATATCACTCCTGGATATATACTCAAAATTCTCCACTATCCCTCAAAGGTTCTTGCTCAACTATGTTCACAGCAGCTTTATTTGTAATAACCAGAAACTGGAAACAACCTAGATGTCCCTCAACTGAAGCATGGATATAGAACATATGGTTCATTTATGCAATGGAAGACAATATGGTCATTAAAAACAATGACATCATAAATTTCACAGGCAAATGGAACGAACCAGAAAATATCATCCTGAATGAGGTGACTCAGCCACAAAAGGACATATCTGATATGTAGTCACTTATAAGTTGACATTAGCCATAAAATATAGGATAAACGTGCAACAATCCAGAGACCCCAAGAAGCTAAATAACAAGCAGGGTCCAAGAGAGGATGGTTCCATATTTCTCAGAAGAAGGAAAAATAGATATCAGAGACCCATGCCTAAGACCTGAGATTGGGGAGGTTCCAGAGGGTGTATGGGAGCAGCTATGGGGGATATGGATCCTGAAGAGGCACATTGTTGTAGACAGGCAAGACTCCAATGGGGAGGAATAAGGACAACAACTAACCTAGAAGACCTTTGACCCAAAGTGTGTCTTGTCTACAAGATGTGAATGGACAAAGATAGAGCAGAGACAGTGAGAATGGCCAACCAATGACCATTGGGACCCATTCCATGAGCTGGAACCAATCCCTAATACTAATAATGAACTCTGTTATGCTTACAGGCAAGCATCTGCTCCTATCCTCTGAGAGGCTCCACCCAGCATCTAATGGAGTGATACAGAGACTCACACCCAGACATTAGATGAATTTTGGGGAGGATTATGGAAAAGTTGAGAGAACGATTGAGGGACCCGAAGAGGAGAGGTACTCCACAGGGAGTCCAACAGAGTCAAATAACCTAGACCCTTGGTGATCTCCCAAAACTGAATCACCAACCAAAAAGAGAGCATGGGCTGGGCCTAAGCTCCCTGCACATATGTAGGAAAAAACCAGCTTGGTCTTCATGTAGATCCTCCAACAACTTGAGCAGGGACTATTGTGAGTCAGTTGTCTACGCCTATAGATCCTGTGCCCCTAAATGCACAGTCTTGGATGGCCTCACTGGGAGAGGATATGCCCAGTCTTGTACAACCTTGATGTGTGGGAAGGGGGATTGTGTGAATGGTGACAGACAAAGAGGGGCTTCCCCGTCTCAAAACAAAAGGAGAAGGTGGATTGGTGTCAAAACTTTTGTGAAGGAATTCTGGGAGGAAAGGGGGAAGCTAATATTGAGAAACATGAATGATAAATACATTTTAAAAATAAACATAGATGTTTACAATTTTAAATTAAAAATTAAAAAGATTCAAAAAGAATTTAAAGATATTATGACATTTTGTAGTTAAAATAACTTAGGAAGACTGGGATTTTCACTCTTTTTATGGACAAATGTGAAGGAGAGACGGGTTGGTAAGAGATGCTATTGATTCTAAACCTGGGAGACAGGTCTGTGAATCTGTTTTATCTGATGATAGATAACACACACAATTTCATAGCACTACAAAATAGGCGAGCTAAATATGAGTAGAGATAATTGCCAAAAAGAAATTGCTTTTGAGGGAAATAAGAAGCAATAACCCAGAGTGACTTAGAAAACTAAAACTTTTCAAGAAAAAAAAAATGTCAAGACAAGGCTGGGTGGTGTGGTGGCACAGGATTTTGTTCAAAGCACTCAGGATATGGGGCAGTGGGCTGTGAGATGTCGAGATAAAGTTGAAACCCCAGTGACCCTGAAAGGGATGGTAGGCGTTTCCCTAAATTCCCAGGAGGCCAAACCCCTCTCACATAGCTACAGACCCCCCATTTTCCGGTAGAGTGGCTTGTGGCCATCAGTCACATAAAAGCAGGACCACACCCTCCCATATGTAGATAAGGTATTGCCGAACTCTCAGACCTAGCCAGTAGGAAGTACCTATTGTCAAACCCTGAGAAACCCCTCCCACATGTAGGTGAGGTCTTCCCAAGCTCTCAGTCCAAGCCAATAAGAAGCACCTGCAGTCAGACCCTGACCCACCCCAAAACTGTATATAAAAATCCTACCCAGAACGATTAAAGGTATGTGAGAACTACTCTTTCTTCTGAGAGCTTCTGTCTTAAGAGCTATAACACTGCCACTCTTTGGGAAAAGATCTGCTCTCCAGATATTGCGCCAGAAGCTCCCCTGCATCCCCTGCTGGCTCACCCCAGTCGCTGTCTTGGAGCTGAAGTGGCAGCAGGCAGCAGCAGCAGAGAGAGAGGCGGAGCAGCAGCAGCAGCAGCAGAAGTGATTGTCACTTCCTGCTCAATTTCTTTCCCATTTGCCTGAAACCTCCCACATGACCAGGCTAGAGATCTCTGTTGGAAGCCTCCAGTATTAAGACCAACATCAGGAGGCAGAGGGGCAGAGGGGCAGGGGGGAAGAGGGGCAGAGGGGCAGAGGGGCAGAGGGGCAGAGGGGAAGAGGGGCAGAGGGGCAGAGGAGCAGAGGGGCAGAGGGGCAGAGAGAGGCAGAGAGGCAGAGGCGGAAGGGGGGGCAGGGGTAGGGGCAGAGGCAGAGGAGGCAGTTGGATTTTGTTGAATTTGGACAAGCCTGATCTACAGTGGGAGTTTCAGGACAGCCAGGGGTATGAAGCAACAACTCTATATCAAAACTAGCCAACTAACTAACTAACTAACTAACTAACTAGCTAGCTAGAAAATGTCAATATAATGCTTGTTTAAGGAAAAAAAATGGCTTGGACCTTCAAGCATATTTTCAAAGCATGCCAAATAAAAGTATTCTAATTTATTTTGTACTTCATTGAAAATTTTATTTTGTGATTGTCTTATATATAATCTTCCAGTATTTGTTTATTTTACCTTTTCACAATGTATCTTAGTTATAATGGCCCCATTTACATTTATGTCAATAATTATGACATTTGTTGTGCTCATTATTTTTCGATATTAGTGACATTTTAGTTTATTTTATTTTCAAGAGACAGGGAAGCTCAAGGGTAATAAGTTTAACAACTTTACTGTGAAATATCTGCTGTATATCATCTATGTTGCATATGTGCATGATCTATGTTGATTAGTCCATGTGCCTACCTAGCATTTATTATCTACATGGATTAACATACTTTTATTAGATATAAGTTATGTCAAATTTTTATTGGTTATTTTGTTATTTACGTTTCAAATGTTGTCGCTCCTCCCAGTTTCCCCCCTGAAAGCTCCCCACTCCACCTTTTCCCCTTCAGGAGGGTGCTTCCTAACCTTCCTACCCACTCCTGCTGCAGTGCCCTAGCATTCTCCTCCTCTGGGTCATCCAGCCTTCACAGGACCAGGGCTTCCCCTCCTATTGATGCCAGATGGGTCATTCTCCACCACATATACAACTGGACCCATGGGTCTCTCCATGAATATTGTTTGATTGTGGTTTAGTCCCTGGGAACTATGGGGCGGGGTCTGTTTGACTGATATTGTTCTTCCTCCCAGGGGGATTCAAAACCCTTTACCTCCTTTAGTCCTTCCCCCAACTCTTTCATTGGGGTTCCCAGCCTCAGTCCTATGTTTTGCTGCAAGTATCCATATCTGCATTCATAAGGCTCTGACAAAGCTTCTCAAGAGACACCTACATCAGGTTCCTGTCAGTAAGTTCTTCCTGGCACCAGCAAGTGTCTGGATTTGGTGGCTTTTGTTTTGTTTTCTTTGTCAAAGATCAAATGACCATAGATGTGTGAGTTCATTTCTGGGGCTTCCATTAATATACCTGTTAGTCTCTGTACCAATACCATGCAGGTTTTAGCACTATAGTACAGCTGTATGGTACAGCTTGAAGAAGTTATTTTATTGTTGAAAATAGTTGGGGGGAGGGCGGCAATGGGGGGAGGATGGGGAGGGGAACACCCATAAAGAAGGGGAGGGAGAGGGATTAGGGGGATGTTTGCCCAGAAACCGGGAAAGGGAATAACACTCGAAATGTAAATAAGAAACACTCAAGTTAATAAAAAAAAAAAAGAAAGAAAGAAAAGAAATAGCTTTCTCTATCCTGGGATTTTGTTATTTCAAATGAATTTGAGAATTGATTATTCTAACTCTATGAAGTTAGTTGAGTTGGAATTTTGATGGGGATTGCATTGTTTATAAAGGACATTTAATTGGGACTGATTTATAGGCTCAAAGGTTCAGTTCAATATCATCAAGGTGGGAGCATGGCAGCATCCAGGCGGGCATGGTGCAGGAGGAGCTGAGTTCTACATCTTCACCTGAAGGAAGCCAAGAACAGTCTGAGCATGCTTATGTAGCTAGGAGGAGGGTCTCCAAGTCCACATCCACAGTGACACACTTTATCCAACAAGGCCACATCTTCTAATAGTGCCACTCCTTGGGCCAAGCTTATGCAAACCATCACACATGATTACCTTTTTTTTTCTCTCTTCTTTTTTTAAATTAGATTTTTAAAAACTTACATTTCAAATGTTATTCCATTTCCAGGTTTTCTGTCCATAAGTTCCCCGTCCCATACCCCAACCCCTTCTTCTATGAGGGTGTTCCTCCTCCCCAGCCACCCCACTTCCCGACTCCCCACACTGACATTCCCCTCTACTGGGGGTTCCAGCTTTGGCTTTTCCTCCCGTTGGTGCTCAACAAGGCCATCCTCTGCTACATATGCAGCTGGAACTCTGGGTCTGACCATGTGTACTCTTTGGGTAGTGGTTTAGTCCCTGGGAGCTCTGTTTGGTTGTTATTGTTGTTCTTATGGGGTTGGAAGCCCCTTAAGCTCCTTCAATCCCCCACCCTTCTCACTCTGGATTTTGGGGAAATTATGGTTCCAGAATGATACATTTCCATTACTATTGTAACTAGGAAGCGTGGCCACAGGTAGCTATCTTCAGGGTAGCATATCTTGTCTTTTATGATCCATTCAAATGCAAGGAGTCTTTATTAAACCTGTGGGTTCAATATTTTTATATCTGTTTTCCTGTTGAAATTTCCAAGTGTTCTCACATATCACTTCTAGAATGACTTGGGTCACTGAAGACAAACACACACACACACATACACACACACACACACACACACACACACACACACACACACACACACACAGAGAGAGAGAGAGAGAGAGAGAGAGAGAGAGAGAGAGAGAGAGAGAGTCCTAATTATCATATTCTGTGTTCAGAAGAGCCTAACTAAGAAAAGGGAAAAAAAAACTAAGTAGCCTCCTATAACTGATGGATACACACACACACACACACACACACACACACACACACACACACATATTCAGTGATTGTTGTTTCTCTTTGTTATAAAATTTCTAACAGTCTGTTAAGACTCAAAACCAGCAAAATTTCAGCCTTGAGATTTCATTCTACACACAAAATAGACTGAATTTCTCTCAACTAAGTGACATACACATATATTCCCAAATCAGAAGATGGTTGGATCCACAGCATATTTTACTTTCTGTATTTTATCCCCCACTTTAACTAGCAACATTACAGTAGCCGAAAAAGGTTGGCAAAGTGATCATTCACTATCATTCATCGGAACCCATTTACTGGTGTCTGCTCACACAAAAAATCATCTTGTGCCTTGTGTTATAGCAAAGATAAGGATAAATTTCAAGGCTTAAGGGTCATTTGTCAATATAGAAAATAAATAAGATTATACATAACTAAGAAGTACATTTCAGACATATGCAATGTGCACAATAAACTTGAACTCACTTATAAGCAGGGGCACTGCAGTAGGACCTGGATGCATCCTTCCTGGAGTGATATTCATTGAAGTTCACAGAGTGATAGGAAAGTAAGAAGTCATTTTAAAGTGGAGAATATAGCTGAAAAATCACAACTCCAAAATTTACAGTGTTTCATAAATTTGTGAAATTGCTCATTGGAAAAGAAATATCTAAAGTAATAAATGTACCATTTGAAGAACTTCTGAAGTAAAGGGGGAATCTTACTTTGAAGATTGAAGTTATATCATTCTGAAACATACAGACTCATATTATTTTGTCTATTGCTCTCTCCTCCAGTCAATGGAAGTAACCTGTTTTACACGAGCAAGAATAAACATGCAGAGCACGTAGCATCAGATTAGATATGAAAGAGGAGTAGTAGATTTCATGAGAAGCGGAGATATTTTGATGTTATTTGTTACACTTGTCAATATACAGAACAGAGGTTTTAACAGTTAACATCATACTTGCTCCCCAATTATGAGGATTATGGGTAAATATTTTAAGGTAGCAATTTTGCCTAAATAGACCAAATAGTCACTTGTTTTGATTTCAGCTTGTAGAAAATTTGAACTTTTTGACATTTTAAGTTTTCTTTAAATATGATAAAGTTTTACAATCCACTTTTTCTAGGCACACAATCGAGCTCACTAATGCTAACCTGCTCTCTTGCCACTAACCTGTCCATGTTGAGCAGAATTTTGTCTTCAGGCCAATACTTTGTGACTTAAAAACAGTAATTTTTCTAAGGTTTCCTTAGAAATTTCTGCATGAACTCCTCAAATAACCAACAAAAATGAAAAATAAAATGAGACTTTTAAATTACAGATTTTCTCCTGTTCCAATGAATGGAAACTGCCTTTATGTAATTAAAAAAAGAAAACCATCATCCTCTTTTCTCACCCATTCTAGTTGAACCCTTGTTGAATATGTGTCTTATATTCTACCATATCTGCTGACAATTAAAGGGTTCATACTGCTTTACAGGGTTACATTTGCCCTCTACAAATCTATTCACTATGAGGGCTTCTCTTAGGCCTCATAAATATGTTCATAATGTTTTTTGTTGTTGTTTTGTTCTCTTCTATTTTCCTTTTTGTTTTTCTAGATAGGGATTTCCATATGTCTATATGCAGCCCTGGCTGTCCTGGACCTAGCTCTGTAGACCAGGCTAGCCTCAAACTCAGATCTCGTTATAACATTTTCGAAGAAAGTATGATTATACTATGACCTTTTTGTGACTTCCCCTGTAGTCCTCCTCTACTCCCTCTCTCTTAGTCCTATTGAACCCATTACCCCTACCATTCCTCAACTCAGCCCTCGTCTCATCTGTTTCTCAATTTTTCCTTTACCCCTCTTCCTTCTGTTTTAAAAACTCTTTCTGTTTCACATACCTCACTGTGCTTTCTTCTTTGTTTCTGTGTGGCCTACTCTCTCTGATTGTCCATCTTTTAAAAAAAATCTGTTTGAAGGCACTCTTTTCTTTTCGTTCTTTTTTGTTTTGAAGATTGCAGGTTGATTTATTCCTCTCTCCTCTCTAAGTCTTTCTCCTTCTCTTTCTCACCCCCTCATGTTTTCTGTCATTTCTTTCCAATCACATTGGTTCCTTGTCTCTTCCTCAATCCAATTTCCTTTCCTTTTGATCTTCAAGATTTTTTTTGCTAAAATTAATATCCAGAGTGTTTAAATGTATATTACTATTTCCAGAACCTGATTTTTTAATCAAGCACAGACTTTTATGTAATGACACAAATACAAAGATGCAGGGACAAGCTCTGTTTTGCTGTTTTACACTTTGCATTCTGCCTGTCGTCATCATTAACAATATCAGCAGCTTTTTTTCTTCTGTTTCCTATCTTTAATAAGGACCTTATAAATTAATATTTTTACTGTAAAATGTTCATTGCAGAAAATCTAGAAGTTACAGGGAAAATCATAAAGAAGAAAAATGAAATTTTTTCGGTGACATAAGATGGTAAACATTTTTTCTGTATCACTTAGTACTTATTTGCCACTTTAAAGCTATATATTCAGTTCATTTTTCTATTTTCATATCTCTTTCTTTTCTTTATCAGTTATTGAACCATACAAATTTTGTAGCAGAAAGAATGGAAAATTATAGTAGGAAAAAAATAACATAAGAAAAGATACTAAAGAAAGAATATTAATGAAAGTTTCTTTAGAAACCACAATACTGTTTTCTCATGGTTAGTTTCTCTTGAATGAATGCATGTGATTACTTAGACATGGGGTACTAGTCAGGATTAATATGACAACTCCAATGGTGCAATATTATTTAAGGCTACTGAGTTACTAAGCTGTTTTTCAACTGTTCAAATTACCAAAAAAGAGTTTCCATGAAATTTTACATATGGGTAGATATTTTTCCATGTGTATGGAAAATTAGAATTAAGATCTAATGAGAGTTTTAATTTAGGCAAAATGCAATACCAATTGAACATCTGTGAATATCTAGCTAATCTTACTTTGTTGTTTTTCAGACTGTTATTGCTTAATACAAATACCGTGTGGTCTTATAATATTTTATCCCTCTCGCTATTGTTATACAGGTTTAGCAAACTGTCCCTTGTTTCACTAACAAGTGAATTGATTCAGTAGATACAAACTCATTACATTTACAATAACTTCTAGATTGAATAACTGTTTAACTCTGGGGGTGGATATAAGACTTTTTGTAATTATCTTGTTTTTCTATGAAGAACATGATTAAAATAACTCATAGGCTCAATACAAAATAAAAGTTTCACTGTTAAGGAATTTGACTATAATGAGTCATGAAACCGTAGGGAGATTATATAAACATCATCAGAGAGATGGGAGTGAAGCTGACAGAGAACTCTACAAAGGTCAGCTACGTGGTGACAAAGCAAGTGGAGGCAGAGCAGAGCGGAACAGAGAAGTTTTAGGAACTTAGATGCACTGTTCCAAGAAAAAGGACTCTTCAACAGAGAAAAGTGAAGAGAACAAAGTTAAAGAATTTCAGAACAGAGGGCACTTGAAAATAACCCTAAGCTATGTTTTAAATTTGGAATTCAAAGAGACTCTGACAAAATATTGGTGGCTTGACATGATGTGATGGAATTTAACAATAGAACACCAAACCAGTCTAGTCATGTTTCAGAGTTTGGTTCCCATGATGTAGAATTCCAAGAGAGGAATCACCCCACTGATACATACATATGCTTCACAAACTTCACAATGAATTTCCCAAGGAATGATTCATTTCTCTCTTGCATCACAGTGACTATAGTCCTGCAAATGCATGGAGTTGTTTTTATGTTGGGAGTATAAGAAAAACCATTTTGACTTTCCTCTAGGAATTCTCATTTCTTATATCAAATGAATGACAGCAAAGATGGGTGACAAAATGAGTTACAGATGTTTGTTCATTTATACTTGTATGCACGTGGGAATGTACCACACAGATAGCATGATACCAATGTAAATGGCATATTATGGATGAGCATGGAGGATGCTATTGACTATCTCCATGCCAAGCATGTATTTGGTATTTGCCAGTGTTGTAATGGTTAAAAGAGACAAACAAAAGATTTTGATGATCCTTTTTGACTGTGAGCTTAAAGCTATTTTAAAGACACTGTAGTATATTACTGTTAAGTTTTTGGGCATGACTGACCATATAATGTATATCCCAGAATGTGACACCATTTCAATTCAAAGAGGAGATTTCCATGTTATCTTGATTATTCCCAAGTTTAAAACAGGAAGAGTCTGGAGCTAGAAAAGGTGTTAGTATTATACAAAATGGGAAGTAATGAGTTTTAGAGAAAATTCTAACCAAAAGCAAGAGACATGTTTTATTCCTGAAGAAATAAAAACCAAAGACAATTTTTGTCTTCCATGAGAGGTAACCAAAGAGCAGAAAAGCACACAAAAATATACATTTTTTGTTTAACTAGTTTTTAATAGAAAGAGGCAATTTCCAATTTTTAAACTAAACTTGGATACCAAATATTAGAGCTGAGTTTAATAGACATATCATAGAGTGTAAGAATGTTTTGTTTTGCTACATTGTGTTTCTTTCATGAATGTAACCGCTACAATGTAGCATGGTTCCTTCTTAGAACATTTGTCCAAGTGAGAGTTTGTTAAATCCATACACAACATAATTAGAAACAATTAATAAAAAAGAAAGCATGAATTTGAAGGAAAGCATGTAAAGATATATGAGGTACTTAAGGGGGTTGATATAATTATATTACAATTTTATAAAAATAAAAGAAGAAAGCACCAGTTAAGGGATTATCACCAAAACAAAGGATGTTATAAAAGAAGTGAAGGGACTCTTGAGAGGACTCAGTTAAGAATGCTTGCAGTTCTTCTGGAAGTCCCCAGTTCAGGTCCCAACTGCAATTCACAATAGCCTGTAATTCCGACTCCTGAGGATATGGCACATTCTTTTGTCATTGGACGATATGCACATATACATGTATACAAAAGAGATAGAAACAAATGTACATTAATGAATAATAAAAATTATCTGGAAAATGGAAGTAAAATATTAATACCTAATATTTCAATGAGCAAAATGACTGGGTTTATTAGAGAGCCTAGAAATAATCACCCATTGAGACCATTTGAAACATTAATTTAATGCTCAGTTTTAGAAACAGGCTGAAATGTAGAATGATTATCAATTTTCTTTATTGATAATCTACATTAAATATTAAGAGAATATTCATATTTTGCTTGAAGGATCCATTTTGAGACATATTTAACTTACCTGTTTGAGCCACCTATTAATTACTATGGGTATAATTAAACCGTGAAAGTATATAATACTACTTTCCCTCACAGCACTACCATGTCCATTTTTTAAATGTGTGAGTGAATGAGCCTAAAGAAATAGTCATATATTGATTATTTTTTCCATGAACCTCCTTATATAATTTGCATATTTATTCAGATCTGGTTATAATGCATGCAATTTCAAAGATGCCAACACAATTCTAGGTGATCTAGAGGAAATTGTGGTATTTGTTATCAAGTATAAAAATTGATTTCAAACTGAAGTTAAAGCACGAAAAAATTATATCATGAGTAGGAGTGAAGAATGTGGGAAGATGAGTTACATAAAGTTGAAAAATGATTTTAAAAAAGTTTAATGTATTTTCCAAGATATGATTTTATTGCTTAGACAAGAATCATTCTGAAAGTTTGTGAAAATCCTAGAATTATTTAAGTAACCAAAATTAATGTGTTTACACATTGAGGAAGTTGATAGTTCAACTGATCACACACAGTAATGTCTGTGATTGGTTTTAATAACAGGAAATGGGTGGTATAGGAATATAATGATTTCATGCTGTCTAGCAAATTGATGGATCTTGCTCATAAACTTGTAGTGAGGTGCATTATTACATATATGGATTGTTTTATGCATGGAATTGAATTATATCCACATTTCTCTAATTGTTTTTTTCACAATGAAGGCCCACTGGGTAAATGAACATGGGATTAGCCACCTGCAGTAGATTGTAAATTGATATTAAATAAGTAGAAAGCTTATTCTATAAAAAACTCACTTTTGAACTTTAGAACACATATTTTCTGGCTTGTTCTTTTTATATGCCTTCATATTTTACTTATGTCTTTTATTTTTATCCATGTGTCTAAGGTTAACATTTATCTGTCCCAAAGAACAGGCTCATGGATGAGGTTCTGACATCGTGGAGCTGATTTAATTCATGCTATCCACCATTTTCCAACTCCCATCATACCTCTGAATATTTTTCTTGAACAAATTCAATACTATACTTTGAATGTTAGTAGAACCTGGAGAGTGTAAATCAATTCTTCATCTAGAGATGAAGTTGGTGATGTACAGTATTTTCACTCAGGTTCGAAAAGCACTTATCCAGGAGTGAGAAGAATAGTTTAAGTGACACTTAAGAAAACATTCCCAGGGGTTGGGGATTTAGCTCAGTGGTAGAGCACTTGCCTAGCAAGCACAAGGCCCTGGGTTCGGTCCCCAGCTCCGAAAAAAAGAATTAAAAAAAAAAAAAAGAAAACATTCCCAATGACCCTTGCCTGGGGAAATATAGACCCAGAACCTGTCGGTGTGACTTTTTTTCTACACCATCAACATGCTTCTCATAATTCTTCAAGTTTGTTTTGCTTAACTGTTTTTTTGTGCCATAAGCAGACTCATTGTCACAAAACAGAAGATATAATTTTCATATTCCAAATCACACGATGTTGGGGTGTTATTAGAAGATCCTTTCTCCTGATGAAAACCCATTTTTAATAAAAGTTATTTTTGTTTTTAAGTGTGTGTGTGTGTGTGTGTGTGCGCGTGTGTGTGTGTGCGCGCATGCTCACATGCACGCTAGTGTTTGTATGATTCCATGTGAGTACAGATGCTTCAGGAGTTCAGAAGTTGGTAGTGGATTCTTAGGGCTTAAAGTAATATTCAGATATGAATTGTCAGATTCTAGGCATGGAAAATGAACTCAGAACCTCTCCCATAGACATATATGCTCTTAACCAGTTATCCATATTTCCAGGCCTCAAGCTACCATCTAAATGTTGAATGTTATTTGGAAAAAACAATACTGGCTTCTAAAACTAACATAAGGGATATACCCCAAATTCAGCAAAAAAACTTAACTAAGAAAGTTAGCTTGAAGTGTTGTGGCTTCTTCCCCTGTAAGTGGTCTTCTTAGTGGAGAATATCTTGCTCTAGCACACTGACTAAAATTTTGGTCAAATTTCCCTTTTGGTGTGTTCACAGACTAGAGGCCTTGGGACAGAAACACTAGGCCAGGGTTTGTAGTTAACCAACTCATTTGGAAATAGTTCATGGAGCAACAATACTACAGAATATGGAGAAGAATATGCTGTGCGTAGTCTATGCTTCTCTACAGTAGGGAGAGGCTGTGCTTACGGAAGGAGGTAGCAGCAAAAATTGGATTCTACAGTTCATCTTAAGAAAGACTAGAGCCTATTTTCACTGGAAACATATGAAGAAGTTTACAATAAGATTTCTACTGAAGACAGGGAACATCTAAATGAATTTCTATGCAGTTAGAGCAGCCTATACATCATTGAACCTTTAGCTTTAGAGTAGGCTTCTTTTACTCTAAGTTGTATTTATTTTGCAAAATCTTTCTGATGAAATTTTAATTTAATAAACATAAGAAACAAAGGCATCCATACTAAAATAATTGATATTAATAGCTCTATATTTCTTATATGAGGAGAAACTTCTAAGGGGTTTTTTTACCAGTGTGAACCAGCATAATAGGCAAGATTATGGTAGCAAGATTCTCTAGAATTATTGCCATTTTTGGTGACTAACAACATTGAGCATTCATTGAGCAACAGAACCACTGGTACTCCATGACAGATTAAAAAAATAGTCTCTCAGAGCAAGGGTTTTCATAAAATACAAGATTATCTAGAAACCTAATGAGGACTGATACAATCATGGAGAACATGAATAAGATTATGCATATATCTCTGTGGATCATAAAGACTGCTCACATACAGTGCTCTTTGAGGAGATACATTGGAGCTTTTATAGAGGATTTATAGACTTCACTGAAAGAGTCCAGAGAGTCACTATATACACAAAAGCAGACATTAAAATATATTCAGAATTGATTCATGTCTGTTTTCTCAAATTACTTGGTTAAGTTACTGTGGCTTTGGATGTAGAAATATGATGCTATATCCACTGGTAAGCTATACCAAGGATTAAGGTACAGTTATGTTATGAAATAAAGTAAGATGCTGAAATTGTGTCAAAATATATTATTTACTTTATTAATAAAATTTATATACTATTTTATTTTTAGTATATTTATTTATATACTGTTATTTATTCATAAATTATCTATTGCTTATCTATCAATCTATCATCTATCATTATGTATTTATCTGTGTTTTTATATGTGTATATGCGTGCCTGTGTCAACATAGACCACCCAATACGTTTGAAGGTCAGAGAACAGCTCAGAGTCAGTTTCTCCTTATATTGTGTGGATTATGGATATTGAACACATCTCCAAAGGTTTGGCAGCAGGAACTTCTGTTCATTGGGCCAACTCACCAGCCCCAAAACAGTTTGGTTTAGAGGGTTGTTCATTCAGAAAAAAAATTAAAAAGCATGCTTATAGCCCCAACACTTTAAAAGTTGATAAAAGAATTAATATTTTGCACAAATCTGCAAGTTGGCTCTACTAATCATGCAAAATTATAGAAAAATGCATAAAACAGTAGGATATAGTCAGACTCAGACCACAAACAGACATGTATGAGTGTTAAAAGGCCGAACAATCTGTAGACGCACATGTATTTGGGTATTTGTCCTGCATTTTTATTTCACAACATATGGCTCTGTATTGCCACTGTGCATGAGTGCTGGGCTTCTGCTCCTGTGGCTGCAGTCAAGGCAGAAGAAACATTTTATACATATGACCCCTCCCTGTGTTCCAATTATATCTGACTTTGTATATTTTTCTATGACACTTTTTTAAAAATAATTTTACATCAGAAGCATTAAATGCCAAAAGGTTTTTCCTTCATTCTCATTGCCTGACTGTCAGTAGGATATATGGATTCATACAATTCCATATTCATGGATTATTAAAAGATTTCAAATAGGAAGAATACTATGGATACATATAAAGTATACATATAGGATTTCTAATCCCTATAAACTTAGCCTGGTTCCACAGTCTTCCCTCATCTTGCTCTTGCCCTTCGCATTTCATTTTGGATATAAAACTGAAAACAAAAGTTAGGGCCAGCAGCCACTGGCTTGGCTTCAATAAATGTCAGCTATTGAATTCAGAAACTATGAACAATTTATTCTGCATGGACAATTCAGGTAGTAAGGGATTAAAAATAAACAAAATGCATCTCATAAGTCAATACAGTGCAAATTATCCTATCCCACAATGTAATTGATTTTTGTAATTGTCCAGTCTTGTTTGCAAATGTCAGTGTGGTATAACCATATCTTCTTGCCTTATTGTGACTTCAATCCATATCCCATTCTCTTGTAAAGCCAGACTCTTTGATTAGATAAGGCCTGAAATGATATCTCTATATTCTTTTGTCTATAAACCAACATAAAGCTGCAAATGGGCACACATTGAAACACTTGCTCTTACCTTCCATTCCTTACGACAGTGAAAATTTTTTATACTTCTTACAAATATAAAATTTATATCAGTCACATTAATAATACTGTTTAATCTAAAAAGACTGATACTCTAGAGAAAAATGGTTGGATGCACAGAAATTTGCAAGGATTATGCATACTGTGTCTCTCACTGCATCCACTCATACTCATCATCAAAACACACTCGAGTTGCATCTACTTGAACTGACCAATTTATTTCAAATTTATCATTAGTAGATTTTTTAAATCACCCCTCTTAAATGCTAGAATTAGTGCTATCAAGGGCTCTAGACATTACTCAGATGGAAAAATTGTATTCACAAGTGGGGAACCAATTATAACCTCATTTTATAAAATGTCTCCTGTAACTCAACATTGTAGACTAATATGTGCTAAATTATGTTGCTCCTGTGGTTGAAGTATAATTTTACGTATGAGTATTTCTGCTGATGTATTATGAGTAATTTAGAAACTAAATTTGTAAGAACTAATGATGAAAGATAATTGACTGCAATTGCCACAGTTTTAAAAATATTTGTGATATACTTAGTATCGTATCACATATTTTTCATCATGAACATGGTTTTGTTTTACAATAAAATGTTATTGTTTTTATATGCTCATAAATATAGAAAATATAAGATATAAAATGCAGTGGTTAAAGACAATTCCAGACTAATTATTTTGTATAGTGATTATAGAATAAAGAATGCATATAGACACTGTAATGTAGTTGTAAAGACTGAGTAGATATCCATTGCATGCACATTATTTTTATGAAAATATAACCACAAATTTATGTAAAATGTAATTAACCTATAATTTCAATAAAATTAGGAAAAGGGGACTGCAGAGATGGCTCAGTGGATAGGAATACCTACTGCTCTGTGGGATGGTCTTGAGTTCAACTTTCAGCAACCATATGTTGACTTACAACCATCTGTAATGGGATCTGTGGGATCTGATGCCCTCTTCTGGTGGGTCTGAAAATAGTCACAGTGTACTCATTTACAAAATAAGTACAATAAATAAATTTTTAAAAAACTTTCAGAAGAAATAAAAATATGTACAACTTAAATTTCTAAGAGCAAAGGAATATGACTGTAGAAAATGATCAAAATATTATTGTAAATATGAAACTTGGAAATTAATTCTGATATTCTTAAGGATTTTTGTTATCGTTTTTAATTAAAGGGTAACATGAAATAATTGTATATAAGTAGTTTTAAGAATGTTCTTACTAAGTTTGGCATGTGAACCTAGCAATAACTTGAGATGTTCATAAAAGTTAATGAATTTATACAGTAGCACACACATAATTTGCAAGAGAACCTCTTTTCAAAATTGTGTTTTGGTAAGATATGAAACACACTCTATTATACTGTTCATTTGTTTGTAAGTTTTGAGGAATAACAAGCACAGACAAAGTAAATATAGCTTTATTTTGAATTATACATAATACCTTCCTCAATCTTGAAAAAAATCCCTGAAGTGAACAGATGTGTTTGCTTATATGCTAAATTAAATTTGGTGTGCATCCAAGTATTATGACTAGTACCTGTCTGCTTAGGTCTATTTTATAATGTATTTTTGCATGTGTCACTTATTTGATATTTTAAGTCTATTTATTCATGAAATACACCAACCTCCTGACAATAGATATTTGTCTCTTTTTAGGTTCTGTAGCTTCATAACTATTTCTAGACATATTTTAGTAAATGTGTTTGTTTCAAGAGATTTAGTTAAACAACTGAAGAAATTTATAAATAAAGGGAAATATTTTCATTTATATTCTGTGAATGTGACTGAATAGATCTATCAGAGGGTTTGCAAAGGCAAGAGGAAGGTGTAATGACCTCTGGAGGTACAACCACAGCAAGTTGTTAACAGTACCCACTTGGGTGCTGGGAATCACATATGTGTTCTCCAGAGATAGAGCGTTGTATTCTTGAAAACACCATTCCCCAATTGGGCATTCCAAATAGTATAAAAGAAGAGTATAAAATAATAGTATAAAAGCTAACGAAAGCAAGCAAGCAAACTAGTAAGGACATGGTGTATTATTCTGTGTGCATGTATGTATATGCGTGTTCATGTGGTGTGTATATTTGTATGTGGATGTTTGTGTGTATAGGTGTTTGCACGTGCATCTGTATGTGCTTTGCTCTCTCTCTATGTTTGAGTGTGTGTGTGTGTGTGTGTGTGTGTGTGTGTGTGTGTGTGTGTTTATCTTTGGTTTTGAAAGTAGATGTGATGAGATTGGCTGCTTGAGTTCCTGGGTTTTAAGCTGGAAATATAATACAAATAAATCTTTTCCTCCTTTTCTTCAAAATATGTTACAGTGCCATAAAGCAAACTATCATATTTTAATTATCCACATTTAGACTTGTGAGAGCTAAATATATAAAACATAAGGGAAACTATTATCACACTTATTTGTAATAAAAATGGCTACTGAAATGAAAGTTGCACACCATGGAATAATGACACTAAGATATTACTCCTCACTTAACAAATTTAAGTTGATGGTTACAATAATTGTGAGGTGCAATTAAAAATATATTAAAAAGAGTGGACTTAAATTAACATAGAAATGTTTAAAAATTATTAAGCATAAAAATTCAAAGATGAATACAAGAAAGCAAAAGCTATTTCTTGAAAAATCTAATCTGTTAGGATTTTGAGCAATATGATGAATGTGATAAAAAGAGTGGAGGACAGGCAGACAAATGAAAGGATAATTCTATCTAACAAAAAGCAACTACCAGAAATAGTTGTATAGATACATTTAATTCTAGAGAAACTTCATCTGCAATAACCAGTATGTCGTAGACATAATCCAGTAAACTCCATTTCACAGAAGTTGTGAATGATGGCCATGATCACTCTGCCCTTGCTCTTGGTATTAAAGAAATGGTCCTGACATTTTACTCAAGTGAGAAATTTTATGATTTCTATTCCTCAAGGATAGCGAAATCCCCAACCTTCAGTTTCTAGTTTGCTAAGAATGATTTGGCTTTATCCAGTTTTGGACTTGCTTCAATGAGACAAGTTTGTTTTCTTTATTTTTAAATAGTTACAGCAATAGAATTTATGGTGTTTGCTAATCTCAAAATTTATCATTCATTGTAATAAATTATATATTTCAAGTTTTTTCCTAGAACAGAAATTAGTTTCTAGGAGTCATTTTAGTTTCAGAATAATTTTAGAATATTTAAGTCTTTCACTCCTTGATTTATAAAATAAGCAAATGAAGTGACATTTCCACTCAGAACACTGTTCTGAAAAGCTCATTTTTTATTGTAGCTTTGGAGAGTTTTAATGTAATGGGTGCTCATTCAAATGAGAAAACCTGATTGAATATATTTGTATCAGTGAAGTTTTCAATAATTGTGACTTTTCCTCCTGTCCTTTTGATGTAAAAATTTACCAGTCTTACAATATGTAGTAATTATTTTCAAATCCATTTGAGTACTCTATGTATAGATACCAATTCTTTATATTTTTAGTAAAATTTGAAAAAAATATCAAATTCAGAAAAATTTTGTGAATTTTAATTATTTATATTATAAATTATTTCAGTAGGTTCTATTTCTTTTCCTTCTCCTGGAATTACCTTAAGTCAAATCAGACATTGCTTGGGTTTCCTTGGCTCTCTGACTTCCATTTTTGCTGGGAGTAAGTTACTAGTCTTCTAATGCACTGGATTGTTCTATATAGTACTTTAGAAAGATGTTATTTTTCCATTAAACCATTTTCCTACCGTCAAAGATTTTATACACAATTCTATTTTGGCTGATTATTAAATGTTTCTAATTTTAATGATAAACGTTTTATTGAGCTATTTGCATTTTATCAATGATTCTTTAAGTGTTTTCTTACTCATTTTCTCGTTTTTAATTTTAAATGAATAATGTTAAAAAACATGATTTCAAATTTGTTGACACTTCTTGAGCAGTCAATCCCCCTTACTGTCCAGTGTGACCATATTTTACCGTGTTCTGAGATATTTACATCCCGGAGTTCTGTTCAACACTTCACACTTATTCACAAACCGCAATATGTATTTATATTCTGAGAAGTGTTTTTCCAATTTTTTAAATATTTCACTTCTTTTTTGATCACTTTATTTTAGATTGATAGCAGTATTGATACTTGTGTAACACCTTTTTTGATATATTTCTTTTCATACCTAGAGCAGCATATAAATGTTTGTCCTCCAAACATCTATTGATGTAATGAAACTTTTCATATCCTTATATCATGGTTCCAGGAATAATGGAACTCCAGAGAAACTGGTGATATCTATTTTAACATTGTATCAGGAAATTGGTCTGAGGTGTCAAAAATGATAGAACATTATAAACTTATTTTAATATAAATTCAACAGAATTTTGTAAAAATGATTCAGATTAAACATCAACTTATCTAAGAATTTGAAATCATTCGCATAGCTGTATTTGTTATGAGCATTAATTAGCTACCTAAGACTGAATGGAATGTAATAAACTACTCTTGACTTCAAACTTATTTAAAATTAATTCATTTAATTGGAGACCACCTGGGATTGCTGAGTGAAAGGACTGAATTGGGTCAAGTTAGCTCTAAAGTGCCATTATTCCAAATCATTTTCACAGTTCACTATTCCTTAGGCCAGATACTGTCTATGACAGAAGTAAAGAAGGGAATTGCAACAGATTACTGTAGTTGGCACTTCTATGTACACATCAGTATCTGAATCCAGTCTTATAATCAAATCTAAGCCAAGAAGAGCTAATGTATTTTGCTAATTGTAGATAACAAAATAAAACACAAAACCCATAGTAGCATTCATAATGTAACTAGCTACATTTTCCCCTTTTGCCCAGTTAAAGATGCTCTATTTTCTCAGATATACACTGAAGAAAATTATAATTATATAAATTGTAAGATATGATATATACATATAACATCTAGTTCATCATATTTGGCACTTTATGTAAAGTATTCTATCATCTATGCTAACAATTCTATATTTCAATTATGTTTGTTTTTTTGTTAAAGAATAAATTTAGTAATCCACCCCTATATCTAATTCCTTATATTATTACTCTATTCCCCATTCACTTATGAACTTTTATTTACGTAAGAAATACAGAATAGAGAAGAGGAAAGGAAAGATAGAAATATCCAAATTTAACCTCTCTATTTAGTTTCCTTCTTGCCCAAAATTCTGACCATTTCCAAAATATTTCTTAAAATAACAATCTATTTATAAATTATAAAATAGCCATAATGAAATATATACAAACAAGGAATCAGTATGACAAATCTGCACAGCTTCTTCCTACTGAATTTGGGTGCTGAATTTGGGATGGGGAGGTGTAGAAAAATTAGAAAAACTGATTACCTTTAAGAAAGATAGCTTTCGCATTTATTATCCAGTGTTTGTATGCTTACAAAGTTCATGGCCTAACTGAAGTTCTGACTGGATCTGTTTGAAAGACTGTTTGAATGGAGGTCATCGGGAATCAGCAGCTCTTTCTGAAGCTGTTCTGGGAGCAAGTCTCTTGAAGTCACATTAGGTGAGACAGGGAGCTTGGACAGCAGATCATGTCACAATCCCTGAGGATGAATGTTGTCAGAACTGCATCTTGGTGTGTCATTCTATAATATATAAATCTTACCTTAACGGTATTGTGGTTAATCTGCGTTAAAGTCTCTGGTGTTTACAGGTCTAACACTACCACCCAATATGGTGGATTCTTGAATAAAACACACACACACACACACACACACACACACACACACACACACACACACATGCAGCTTTGTTTTTAATACGCCCTAAGCATCTCAACAGCTGGTCACTCCCAACATCCATGTTGCTAATATCTCCCCTGAATTAGTATTTACTAAAATCTATATTCTAGTATTGGTACCCAAGATCCAATTAGGGGAAGGGCCCCTGGGGGTGCTCTTGCCATATTCTTACATGGCTGTATGCTTCTTCTTTTGCAGCTCTCAGGCCAGATCCTCCTGCTGCCCTAGCATGGAGATTCTAAAACCTTCTTCCAGTGGATCCCTTGCTGGCAAATCCAAAATACCACCTCTGTTTCTTTGCCCAGCCATTGGTTGGCAGTGCCTTTATTTACCAACTAGAGTCTACTGGGGTCAGTGTTTTACATGCAAATATACAAATTCCTATATAATTTGGGAATCCAATTAACATAAGCAGTAAACCAAGACTACAACATCTTGCAACCTAATTTTTATTCCTATAAAAGTATTTGTATGGATGTGCAAGGTGCATGGTTCAGTTAAGAATGCATTTTTGCTCCTTGTTTGAGGAGGTGAAAGACACATTTTCTTTCTTATGAGTCAGTTTTAATCAATAACCAATTGTAGTAAATCTTCATTTATGCCATGTAAAGGATGGTACCAACCTAGACTACTGTACCCAATAAAACTCTCAGTGAACATAGAGGGAGAAATCAAGATATTTCAAGACAAATCCAAATTGAAACATTATCTATCCAGAAACACAGCCTGAGAAAATACTAGAAGGAAAAGTCCAATTCAAGAAGAATAACTAAATCCAAGAAAACACAGGAAATAAATAATTCCATACCTGCAAACACAAGAAAATCACATACAAACTCTTTCTCTCTCTCTCTCTCTCTCTCTCTCTCTCTCTCTCTCTCTCTCTCTCTCACACACACACACACACACACACACACACACAAACTCTAACTCCAATGACATCAAAATAAAAGGATATTACAATCACTGGTTATTAATGTCTCTTAACATCAATGCGTTCATTTCCCCAATAAAAGGACACAGGGTAACAGAATGGTTGTGGAAGCAAGACCAACCATTCTGTTGTGCACAACAAACACACCTCAGCCATGAAGATTGACATTATCTCAAAATAAAGGACTGGCAACATTTTTTTCCAAGCAAACAGACCCAAGAAGAAAGCGGGAATAAACATCCTAATATCCAAGAAAATAGACTTTCAACCACAATTAATCAAAAGAGACTGGGAAGGTCACTTGATATTCATCAAAGGAAAAATCCATCAAGATGATATCTCAATTCTTAATGTTTATATCCCAAACACAAGGGCACTCACATTTGTTAAAGAAACTGTGCTAAAGTTTAAGTTGCACATCAAACCCTACACAATAAGAGTAGGGGATTTCAACACTGTGCTCTTACCAATTGACAAGACAACCAGACAAAAACTAAACAAAGAAAAAATGAAACTAACCAATATTATGATTCAAACGGTCCTAACAGAAGTCTATAGAATATTTCACCCAAACGCAAAGTAATATACCGTTTTATCAGCAACTCATGTATCCTTCTCCAAAAATTGTCCTAATAGTCACAAAGGAAGCCTCAACAGATACAAAAAGCCTCAAAAGATACAAGAGAATTAGAAAATAGTCTTGTATCTTACCAGATCACCATGGATTAAAGCTGGACTTCAACAACAATAGAAACAATGTTGGAAATTGAACAACTCTGTACTCAATGATCTCTGGGTCAGGGAAGAAATAGACAAAGAAATTAAAGAGTTTCAATAAAAATGATGGCACAATATACACAAATTTATGGGACACAGTGAAAACAGTGCCAAAACAAAAGTTGTTAGCACAAGTATATCCATTGGGAAATTAGAAATTTTTATATTAGCAATTTAAAAGTACACCTGAAAGCTCTAGAAGGAGGAGGAGGAGAAGGAGAGGGAGAGGGAGAAGAAGGAGGAGGAAAAGGAGAAGAAGGAGAATGAGAAGAAAGTGGAGAAGGTGGAGAAGCAGTAGCACCAGCAAGACCACCAAAAAGCAATAGAAGGCAAGAAATAATCAAACTCATGGCTGAAATCAATCAGTTAGAAACAAAGAAAACATTACAAAGAATCAAGAAAACATATATAAAAGACACGTGCTCCACTATGTTCATCGCAGCCTTATTTATAATAGCCAGAAGCTGGAAAGAACCCAGATGCCCTTCAACAGAGGAATGGATACAGAAAATGTGGTACATCTACACAATAAAATATTACTCAGCTATCAAAAACAATGACTTTATGAAATTCATAGGCAAATGGTTGGAACTGGAAAATATCATCCTGAGTGAGGTAACCCAATCACAGAAAAACACACATGGTATGTACTCATTGATAAGTGGCTATTAGCCCAAATGTTTGAATTACCCTAGATGCCTAGAACACATGAAACTCAAGATGGATGATCAAAATGTGAATGCTTCACTCCTTTAAAAGGGGAACAAGAATAGCCTTGGCAGGGAATAGAGAGGCAAAGATTAAAACAGACACAGAAGGAACACCCATTCAGAGCCTGCCCCACATGTGGCCCATACATATACAGCCACCGAATTAGACAAGATGGATGAAGCAAACAAGTGCAGGCCGACAGGAGCAGGATGTAGATCTCTCCTGAGAGAAACAGCCAGAATACAGCAAATACAGAGGCGAATGCCAGCAGCAAACCACTGAACTGAGAACAGGACCCCGGTTGAAGGAATCAGAGAAAGAACTGGAAGAGCTTGAAGGGGCTCGAGACCCCCTATGAACAACAATGCCAAGCAACCAGAGCTTCCAGGGACTAAGCCACTACCTAAAGACTATACATGGACTGACCCTGGACTCTGACCTCATAGGAAGCAATGAATATCCTAGTAAAAATCACCAGTGTAAGGGGAAGCCCTGGGTCCTGCTAAGACTGAACCCCCAGTGAACTAGATTGTTGGGGGGAGGGCGGCAATGGGGGGGAGGATGGGGAGGGGAACACCCATAAAGAAGGGGAGGGGGAGGGGTTAGGGGGATGTTGGCCCAGAAACCGGGAAAGGGAATAACACTCGAAATGTAAATAAGAAATACTGAAGTTAATTAAAAAAAAAGAATTAAGAAAACCAAGAGTTGGTTCTTTGAGAAAATTAACAATATAGACAAATTCTTAGCCAAAGTAACCAAGAGATATAGAGACAGGATTCAAATAATCTCAGTAATGAAAAGGGAGACATAATAACTGACACTGAGGAATTTCAAAGAATCACTACGTCTTACTTTTAAAATCTGTGCTTTGCAAAATTGAAAAATCTTAATGAATGGGATGATTTTTCTAGACACCACTTACCAAAGTTAACTATCTCAACAGCCTCAAGGCTGTGGAGATCAAGGATCTCCACATCAAACCAGGTACACTCAAACTAATAGAAGAAAATGTGGGGAAGAGTCTCCTTCACATGGGCACTGGGGAAAATTTCCTGAACAAACACCAATGTCTTATGTTCTAAGATCAAGAATGGACAAATGGGAGTTCATAAAACCATGAAGCTTTTGTAAGGCAAAGGACACTGTCATTAGGACAAAAAGGCAACCAACAGATTGGGAAAAGATCTTTACCAATCCTACATGTGATAGAGAGCTAATATCCCAAATACATAAAGAACTCAAGAAGGTAGACTCCAGAGAGCCAAATAACCCTATTAAAATGGGGTGCAGAGCTAACGAAAGAATTCTCAGATGAGGAATATTGAATGACTGAGAAACACCTAAAGAAGTGCTCGACATCCTTAGCCATCACAGAAATACAAATCAAAACATCCCCGAGATATCACCTCACACCAGTCAGAATGGCTGTGATCAAAAACTCAGGTGATAACAGATGCTGGCCAGGATGTGGATATGGAGTCAAAGTTTGGTGGTGAGTCCGAAGGAAAGTCCATTCAGAGTCTACCCCACATGTGCCCAATATATATATATATATATATAGCCACCAATACTAGATAAGATTAATGAAGCTTAGAAGTGAATGCTGACAGGATCCACATATGATGTCTCCTGAGAGACACAGCCAGAACGTGTCTAATACAGAGGCAAATGCTAGCCACAAACCTTTGAACTGAGAATGGGACCCCCTTTGGAGGAATTAGAGAAAGGATTGAAAGAGCTGAATGGGCTTGCAACCCCATAAGAACAACAATGGTTAACCGGAGCCCCCAGGGACTAAACCACTGCCCAAAGACTGTATACATGGACTAACCCATGGCTGCAGCTCTGTATGTAGCAGAGGATGGCCTTGTTGGGCACCAATGTAAGGGGAAGCCTTTGGTCCTGCTAAGGCTGGATCCCTCAGTGTAGGGGAATATCAGGTGGCAGGAAAGGGAGCGGATGGGGAGGGGAACACCCCTATTGAAGAAGGGGAGGGGGAATGAGATAGAAGGCTTAGCTCCTGGATACCAGGAAAAGGAATAACATTTAAAATGTAAATAAAAATATTCAATAAAAGAAAAAAATCTGAAGAAGAAGAAGAAGAAGAAGAAGAAAAAGAAGAAGAAGAAAAAGAAGAAGAAAGAGAAGAAGAAGAAGAAGAAGAAGAAGAAGAAGAAGAAGAAGAAGAAGAAGAAGAAGAAGAAGAAGAAAAAGAAGAAGAAGAAGCAGCTTTATAACTGTTTGAAACTGGAAACTACGTAGATGTTCCTCCACTGAAGAATGAATATATAAAATGTGGTAGATCTCTGCAATGGAATACTATTCTATTGTTAAAAAACAAGATATCATGAATTTTCCAGGCAAATGGATGGACCTTGAGAATATCATCCTGCGTGAGGTAACCCAGTCCCAAAAGGAAATGTATGATATGTACTCACTTATAAGTCGATATTAGCAGGTGTAATACCATAAGTACCATAAGATACAGGTACCATATTATACTTCACAGACCCAAAGAATCTAAAGAAGGAAGACCCAAGGAAGCAATCTTGATGCTCAGTTAGAAGGGGGAATAAAATAGTCATAAGAGGCAGATGAGGGAAGGTGAGTAGGAAGGAGGGAGGATGTAGAGGGGAATTATGGATTCAGCATCAGGAGTGGGGAGGGAGAAGACAGATGGCTACATGGCTTTGAAAATGAATGGAAATCTGCAACTGACTGTAATGAAAAGTTAGGGAGCATCTCCAGGACGAATCAGAAACCTAGGATGAGGGAAACACCATAGAATCAATGGGGATGACCTTAGCTGTGACTCACTACCTTAGATATTATAGAACTCGAAGAGGCCACTTCCTATATGTAGACAAGAACACAGTGGAGTGATAGAGACACCAAACCCACCCATAAAACATTCAAGCAAAAATGAAGGATGAAGCACGAGAATGAAGCATATTAGGTTGTGAGTCATTTATTTGTTTATTTGCATCAATGTTCATAAGAGAAATCTCTGAAATTCTTTGTTGTGTCTTTGTGTGATTTAGGTGTCTACTTCTATTTCATTAGGGGATAAAGAGTTGTTTATATAGTTTATCTCATTTAACTTTGTTAAGTGATATCTGTCTAGAAAATTGTCAATTTCATTGGTATTTTTCAGTTTTGTGGAGAAAAGGTTTTTGAAGGAAGACCTGATGATTCTTTGATTTTCCTCATTGTCTGTTGTCCTGCTTCCCTTTTCATTTCTGAATATGTTTTATTTGGATTCTGTGTGCCTTTTTGTTAGTTGTGCTAAGAATTTGTCTATCTGGTTGATTTTTTCAAAGAACCAACTCTTGAGTTCATTCTTTTTTTTTTTTTTTTTTTTTTGGTTTTGTATTGTTTCTTTGTTTCTAACTGATTATTTCCTGCCTTCTACTTCTCTTTGTTGTCCTTGAGTCTCTCCCTCCTCCTCCTCTTTTTCTTCTTCCTTTTCTTCTTTCATAGAGCTTTTTGGTGTACTTTTAAATTCCTACTATGAAAAGTTTCTAATTTCTTTACGGAGGTACTTTTTGCTATGAACTGTCTTACTACTGCTTTCATTGTATCTGGTGTTTTGTGCATTTATTTTCATTGAATTCTAAACGTCTTTTAATTTCTGCCCGATCCAGAAATCAATGAGTAGAGAGTTGTTCATTTTCCATGAGTGAGTAGGCTTTCTGATATTTCCGTGGTTGTTGAAGTCTACTTTTAATCAAGGCTGGTCTTGTAAGATAAGAGGCATTTTTTTTTGAATTTTCTTGTATCTTTTGAGGCTTGCTTCATGATTGAGTATATTGCCAATGTTGAAAGGTACATGAGGTGCTAAGAAGAAGGTATATTGTTTCTATTTGCTTCACCTGTTTTGTTGTATTTTCCTGTATTTCTTTAAAAGCCTCTATCATCTTTATAGGATTCGATTTAAGGTAATTTTCTTGTGCTTCGACTGTATTCAGTTATCCATAGCTATCCATAGGTTAGCTGGGCTGTGAAGGTATCATATTGTGCTGGCTGTGGTTGACTGTGTTCTTTTGAGGGCCTTTAGCCATCTGAATGGACTTGGCACCTTGTTGTAACTATTGTAGTAGGTATTTTGAGGGCGGCTTACCAGCAATGTTTCTGGTCCTGATGTGGTACTCTGGTGTGGTTGTATGTTTCAGGATCAGCAGGTCTGATGAAGGTGGGCAAGAGTTGGAAGGAAAATAGAGGTCTGTGGGAGAAAGCAGACTACCCTGGCAGCTGGAGGTACTCCAGCAGACTCAAAGCCCATGTTGTTTTTCCTTTCCTCCCTCTAATCCCTACCAGCTGTCCTCCATGGGTGTAACCCTAGATGCCTCCCTCAACTCTCATCTTCTTGAGTGTATAGTCTCATCTCTTTTTATTTTAAATCAGAGGGATTATATGACATTACTTTAATTAAGTTTGGAAGAATCATATTAACTTTGTGTGAATCCATTAGATGGGTTGCTGTCCTAGTCTGAATAAAATAAAAATGAGGAAGCTAAACACAAATATCCTTTACTATTTGCCACCTGGTTTTGAATGCAGCATGAAAAGCAATTTCCTATTCCCATTACCATGATTGATAAAATAAGCCAAATAATACTTCCTTTCTTTAAAACTTATTCATCTCAGGCATTTTTCTTTTATTGGATATTTTCTTTATTTATATTTTAAATGTTATCTCCTTTCCCGGTTTTCCCTCCAGAAGAAACATCTTATCCCATCCTCTCCCCCTCTTTCTATGAAGATGCTTCCCCACGCACCCACCGATTCCCACCTTGCTGCCCTGGCATTCCCTACACTGGGGCATGAAACCTTCACAGAACCAAGGGTATCTCCTCCCATTGATACACCACAAGGGCCTCCTCTGTTACATATGTGGCTGGAGCCATGTGTCGCTCCATGTGTACTCTTTGGTTGGTGGTTTTGTTCCTGGGATCTCTTGGGTGTTTGGTTGTTTGGTCTGTGGTTCTTCCTATGGGATTGTAAACTCCTTCAACTTCAGGCATTTTTAACACAACAACATAAGTAGGTAATATATTGTCTAAATTATTGTGTCTTAGAATTCATATTTAAAATTCCAAATGTATAAACAATGTCATTATGTGGAAGGGGGTTATATCATGAAAGTGCCATGACCATTGATACTGAATATTTGTACTGTGGAAGAGATCCCTTCCCGTCTTATTTCCTCAGCGTGATCTCTGTTGCCCCTTCCAAACAGCTCTGTCATTTTCCTTCTCCACCTGATTATATTAATAGGCATATGCAAATAATTTAGATCCATTTATGGAAAAGTATACTTTGTACTCCCCTTGGGGAAAAGAGGCAACATTGTAATATAAATTATACCAAGGCTAGGGGCTTGATATAGGAAAATCTTCAGTGACTGATTATGTCTTAGTTTATATTGCTGTGATAAAACACCATAACCAAGGC
Organism: Rattus norvegicus; assembly: GCF_021556685.1. NCBI lineage: Eukaryota > Metazoa > Chordata > Mammalia > Rodentia > Muridae > Rattus > Rattus norvegicus. The sequence goes on along the minus strand of NC_141542.1, from coordinate 68,833,448 downwards.
AACTTACAAAAGAAATTTTTTAGTTCGTCATTCCATTTCAGAGCCTTAGACTCTATAGTTATGGAACAGTGAGACAAGTTGAATGAAAATACCAGATATTTTTCAAAAACTGTTTTTTTCATAGAATATATTTTCATCATGTTTTCTTCTCCTCCAATTTCTCCTAGAGAAATATCTCTACCCACACAAAACTATGTTGTTTTTTCACTTTCTCTTTCAAAAAATAAAACCCACTAACAAAACCAAATAAATAAAAAGTAATAATGACCCCCAAATTCCAAGAAACCAAAACACTCTCAAAAATATAAAAGTGAAAACAATCAAAAGACAACAACACAAATAAAACAATACCCAAACAAATCAAAAGAAAAAATTGCACAAAAGTACCATTGATTTAATTTTGTGTTGGTCAACTACTCCTGGGCTTGGGACCTGCTCTGAAGCATAGTTGACATAATAGCAAGACTCTATTTGAAGAAAATAATCTTTCTTTTGTCAGTGGCTATCAATAGCAGATGCCTTATCAATTAGGGGTGGGACTCTTGTGTCTAATTTCCTTTCTCCATGCTAGGTTCTTTGCTTACTTTAACCTGCACAGATATTAATGTATCCTGCCATAGTGTCTTTAAGTTCAAAAAATCCTTTTCTATCTAGAAGATACTTGCCATAGAGTTATCCCTCTAGCATTTAAAATCCTTTTGTCTCCTCTACTCCTGGATCCCTGAGTCCCTAAGGGAAGGATTTGATGAAGATATTCCTTTTAAGATTGAGTGCTACAACCAATGTCTTTCACTTTACACATTGTTGAGCTGCCCTTCTCTATGTTAATTCCCATATGCCATGAATAGAAGCTTCTCTGGTGTATATTAAGCAGGCACTGATTCTTATGCCATCAGGATTGTTTCATTGCTAATTTCTTTAACAGAATAATAGTAACAAGTTTTTCTTTTTTTTTTTTAATTAACTTGAGTATTTCTTATATACATTTCGAGTGTTATTCCCTTTCCCGGTTTCCGGGCAAACATCCCCCTAATCCCTCCCCCTCCCCTTCTAAATTGGTGTTCCTCTCCCCATCCTCCCCCCATTGCCGCCCTCCCCCCAACAATCTAGTTCACTGGGGGTTCAGTCTTAGCAGGACCCAGGGCTTCCCCTTCCACTGGTGCTCTTACTAGGATATTCATTGCTAACTATGAGGTCAGAGTCCAGGGTCAGTCCATGTATAGTCTTTAGGTAGTGGCTTAGTCCCTGGAAGCTCTGGTTGCTTGGCATTGTTGTTCATAAGGGGTCTCGAGCCCCTTCAAGCTCTTCCAGTTCTTTCTCTGATTCCTTCAACGGGGGTCCTATTCTCAGTTCAGTGGTTTGCTGCTGGCATTGGCCTCTGTATTTGCTGTATTCTGGCTGTTTCTCTCAGGAGAGACTACATCCTGCTCCTGTCGGCCTGCACTTGTTTGCTTCATCCATCTTGTCTAATTGGATGGCTGTATATGTATGGGCCACATGTGGGGCAGGCTCTGAATGGGTGTTCCTTCTGTGTCTGTTTTAATCTTTGCCTCTCTATTCACTGCCAAGGGTATTCTTGCTCCCCTTTTAAAGAAGGAGTGAAGCATTCACATTTTGATCATCTGTCTTGAGTTTCATTTGTTCTAGGCATCTAGGGTAATTCAAGCATTTGGGCTAATAGCCACTTATCAATGAGTGCATACCATGTGTGTTTTTCTGTGATTGGGTTACCTCACTTAGGATGATATTTTCCAGTTCCAACCATTTGCCTACGAATTTCATAAAGTCATTGTTTTTGATAGCTGAGAAATATTCCATTGTGGAGATGTACCACATTTTCTGTATCCATTCCTCTGTTGAAGGGCATCTGGGTTCTTTCCAGCTTCTGGCTATTATAAATAAGGCTGCGATGAACATAGTGGAGCACGTGTCTTTTTTATATGTTGGGGCATCTTGTGGGTATATGCCCAAGAGAGGTATAGCTGGATCCTCAGGCAGTTCAATGTCCAATTTTCTGAGGAACCTCCAGACTGGTTGGAATTTCCAGAATGGTTGTACCAGTCTGCAATCCCACCAACAATGGAGGAGTGTTCCTCTTTCTCCGCATCCTCGCCAGCATCTGCTGTCATCTGAGTTTTTGATCTTAGCCATTCTCACTGGTGTGAGGTGAAATCTCAGGGTTGTTTTGATTTGCATTTCCCTTATGACTAAAGATGTTCAACATTTCTTTAGGTGTTTCTCAGCCATTCGGCATTCCTCAGCTGTGAATTCTTTCTTTAGCTCTGAACCCCATTTTCTAATAGGGTTATTTGTCTCCCTGCGGTCTAACTTCTTGAGTTCTTTTTATATTTTGGATATAAGGCCTCCATCTGTTGTAGGAATGGTAAAGATATTTTCCCAATCTGTTGGTTGCCATTTTGTCCTAACCACAGTGTCCTTTGCCTTACAGAAGCTTTGCAGTTTTATGAGATCCCATTTGTCGATTCTTTAGACTCTAATATCCATAGCTAATCTAGTTTCATGTGCTTGGCAAACTGAGAAGTGTCAGCACTGGGTTCATTTCAGGCCATGGGTTCCAAGTCCAGTGGGTTGATTACTCATTACAACATTTGTGTTATCATTCTACCATGGTATCCTGCAGGCAGATCACTATTATAGGATGCAGGATTTACTTTGGCGGCATTACATGTCCTTTAGAGTGAAGAATACCATCCCGTATCATGAATATTAGTCTATAAAGCTGAAACGTCATGCTTAATAACATATGTGTTGCCTTCAGTAATAGGGCTTTTCCATCAAGTTGAGGAGAATAATCAACAGTCTTAGCAACATCTTGTTACATTGAGTTTCCATGAACCTTCTTTACCCTATGACACAATAAGACAACTAATTTGGTACTGGCTATTTTACTTAGTGTTGTAAGAGGTTTACTTAAACCATTGTCTCCCCTATACTTTGTAACTATCTATCTATCTATCTATCTATCTATCTATCTATCTATCTATCTATCTATCTATCATCTATCTATCTATCTATCTATCTATCTATCTATATCATCTATCTATCTATCTCTCTCTCTCTCTCTCTCTCTCTCTCTCTATCTATCTATCTATCTATCATCTATCTGCCTATCTGGAAGCTTATACTGTACTAGATTTCCATATGGGTTTTGAAAAATATTTTAGTGTTACTAGTCCTTCCCCTTTTTTCTCCTTTAGTCATCTCTCTTCAGTTTTTATCCTCATACTGTATTTTTCCCTTTGTCACTCTATAACACTATATTAAAAGTCACTTCACTGAGAGATCATACTGCCACTGCTGGTCCCTTACTAGGGCAACTAATTGTTACGCTCATAAAGAATGTAGTATACATTTTTGAATAGTACTTATTGACGTTTTATCATATGTGTATTTATGGGTTTTATTTGCACGTGTGTGTGTGTGTGTGTGTGTGTGTGTGTGTGTGTGTGTGTGTGTGTTTCTGTGTTTGTGTTTGGGTATATATGTGTGTGTGTGTTACTGTATGTGTATCTCTCTCTGTGTTACTTCCTGTGTGTTCTATTTTTATTCTGCTTTTCCATTTCCCTGTTTGTTTTCTGAAAAGAGAAATAAAAATATGTGTGGAGTTGGGTGGATGGAGAGGCAGGAAGTGCCTGGAGGAGATAAGGGAGGATAACCTGTAAAAAGTATACTGTATGAATTTTCAAGTAATGCTAGCATACACATAAAAAGAAAGCATATATATTTTTTTGGGGGGGTCTTCATTACCTGTCACTGGATGATTATCTTTTTCTACCTTGACCCATTTACCTGCAAATTACCTAATTTCATTTTTTGTAACAGCCAAATAATATTACATTTTGTGAGTGTACCACCTTTTCATTATCCATTCATTAGTTCTTTCCAATTTTGGTCTATTATGAACAAAGCATCAATTAACAAGTATTTCTGTAGTATAATGGAGAGTTTTGAGGTAGATCAATTCCCAATTCTTCCTATGGAACTGCCACACTGATATCCAAAGTAGCTCTATGTTGAGTAGAGGACAGGGCATGGAGAATGGATATCATTTGAAACCTCAGAGCTAATAGTCAATGAGTTTATCTCCTCCAATATGACCACACTTCCTAATTGTTCTTCAAAAGTTCTCCCAACTGGGGATAAGTAATCAAACACATGATCTTTTTTGGGGGTTATAGGGGGAGTAGTCACTATTTTATATTTCCTGATATCTTCTGGCTTTTTACATACCACCGCTTCATGATAAAAGTCTTGAAAACAGTAGAGATACAAGTGATATACTATACATAACAAGAGTAATTTCAAAATCATTAGCCAACTTCAAACTTATTGAGAGAAACTCAAAGCATTACCATTAAAAATGGGAACAAGACAGGTCTGTCCACCCTACCCATATTTATTCAATTAAGTCCATACACATGAATAACTTTTTTTCTAAATACATTAAAAAGAAAATAAAGGAAAGGAGGGACATTTTTCACTACATTTGGCAGTGTTATAACAAAGGAAAAATGTTTCTTCAGTTTGTAACATGATTACTTCTCTAGAATGGTATAAGATTTGCATGCTCTTCCCTTTATTGATTTGCTCAATAGTCACATATTGTACATCTATAGGAGATGGGCACTTTCTGAAGTGTTTGTAGGGTGGGAAAGGTTATCAAACTCCATAAATCACAATAGTCAGCTATGGACTTTTTAGGATAGATTAAATGAGACTGTATATGTTATATATCCAGTATGGTTTATTCAAAACACAGATACTTATAAAAACCAAGTTAAGGCTGATATTGCCAAAATACTGAATTGTGAATGAGGTTTATCATTTTTGTTCATGTTTACTCTTTTTTTAAAAAGGGTATTTTATGTATTTATATTTTAAATGTTATTCCCTATCTATCCTATCCCATAGCCTTTCCTACTGCTTCTATGAAGATACTCCCATTCCCTACAGACCCACTCCTATCCACCCACTCCCATCTCAACATCCTGGCATTCCCCTGCTACAGGGAAATGAACCTTCACAGGATCAAGGGCTTCACCTCCTATTGATACAAGACAATGTCATTCTCTGCTACATATGTGGCTGGAGCCATGGGTCCCTCTTTCGTTGGTGGTTTCGTGCCTGGGAGATCTGGGGGATCTGGTTACTTGATATTGTTCTTCTTATGGGGTTACAAACCCTTTCAGCTCTTTCTGTCCTTTCTCTAACTTCTCCGCTGGGGTCCCTATGCTCAGTCTGGTGGTTAGTTGCAAGTATCCTCATCTGTATCAGTAAGTCTCTGGAAGAGCCTCTCAGGGACACCCATGACAGGCTGACAACAAGCACTTTGTGCCATTAGCAATAGTGACTTGGTTTGGTGGCTTCATATGGATGGATGCCCAGGTGGGTCTGTCTCTGGATGACCTTTCCTTCAGTGCATGCTCCACTCTTTATCCCTATATTTGCTCCCATGATTATTTTATTCCCCCTTTAAGAAGGACTGAAGCATCCACATTTTGGCCATCCTTCTTGAGCTTCATATGGTCTGTGAATTGTTTCTTGGGTATTCCAAGTTTTTGGGGTAATATCCACTTATCAGTGAATGCATATCATGTGTGCACTTTTGTGGCTAGGTCACCTCACTCAGGATGATATTATATTTTCTTTCTTTCTTTTTTTTATTAACTTGCGTATTTCTTATTTACATTTCGAGTGTTATTCCCTTTCCTGGTTTCCAGGCAAACATCCCCCTAATCCCTCCCCCTCCCCTTCCTTATAGGTGTTCCCCTCCCCATCCTCCCCCCATTGCCACCCTCCCCCCAACAATCTAGTTCACTGAGGGTTCAGTCTTAGCAGGACCCAGGGCTTCCCCTTTCACTGGTGCTCTTACTAGGATATTCATTACTACCTATGAGGTCAGAGTCCAGGGTCAGTCCATGTATAGTCTTTAGGTAGTGGCTTAGTCCCTGGAAGCTCTGGTTGCTTGACATTGTTGTTCATAGGGGGCCTCGAGCCCCTTCAAGCTCTTCCAGTTCTTTCTCTGATTCCTTCAACGGGGGTCCTATTCTCAGTTCAGTGGTTTGCTGCTGGCATTCGCCTCTGTATTTGCTGTATTCCGGCTGTCTCTCTCAGGAGAGATCTACATCCGGTTCTTGTCAGCCTGCACTTCTTAGTTTCATCCATCTTATTTAATTTGGTGGCTGTATATGTATGGGCCATATGTGGGGCAGGCTCTGAATAGTCGTTCCTTCAGTCTCTGTTTGCCCCCCTATGCCCTCACAAGAGTATCCTTGTTCTCCTTTTAAAGAAGGAGAGAAGCATTCACATTTGGTCATCCTTCTTGATTTTCATGTGTTCTGTGCATTTAGGGTAATTTGAGCATTTGCTAATATCCACTTATCAATGAGTGCATACCATGTGTGTTTTTCTGTGATTGAGTTACCTCACTCAGGATAATATTTTCCAGTTCCATCCATTTGCCTATGAATTTCACAAATTCATTGTTTTTGATAGATGAGTAATATTCCATTGTGTAGATGTACCACATTTTCTGTATCCATTCCTCTGTTGAATGGCATTAAAGTTCTTTCCAGCTTCTGCCTCTTATAAATAAGGCTGCTATGAACATAGTGGAGCATGTGTCTTTGTTATAAGTTGGGGCATCTTTTGGGTATATGCCCAAGAGAAGTATAGCTGAGTCCTCAGGTAGTTCAATGTCCAATTTTCTGAGGAAACTCCAGACTGATTTCCAGAATGGTTGTACCAGTTTGCAATCCCACCAACAATGGAGGAGTGTTCCTCTTTCTCCACATCCTCGCCTGCATCTGCTGTCACCTGAGTTTTTGAACTTAGCCATTCTCACTAGTGTGAGGTGAAATCTCAGGGTTGTTTTGATTTGCATTTCCCTTATGACTAAAGATGTTGAACATTTCTTTAGGTGTTTCTCAGCCATTCGGCATTCCTCAGCTGTGAATTCTTTCTTTAGCTCTGAACCCCATTTTTTAAATAGGGTTATTTGTCTCCCTGCGGTCTAACTTCTTGAGTTTTTTGTATATTTTGAATATAAGGCCTCTATCTGTTGTAGGATTGGAAAGATCTTTTCCCAATCTGTTGGCTGCCGTTTTGTCCTAACCACAGTGTCCTTTGCCTTACAGAAGCTTTGCAGTTTTATGAGATCCCATTTGTCGATTCTTGATCTTAGAGCATAAGCCATTGGTGTTTTGTTCAGGAAATTTTTTCCAGTGCCCATGTGTTCCAGATGCTGCCCTAGTTTTTCTTCTATTAGTTTAAGTGTATCTGGTTTGATGTGGAGGTCCTTGATCCACTTGGACTTAAGCTTTGTACAGGGTGATAAGCATGGATCGATCTGCATTCTTCTACATGTTGCCCTCCAGTTGAACCAGCACCATTTGCTGAAAATGCTACCTTTTTTCCATTTGATGGTTTTGGCTCCTTTGTCAAAAATCAAGTGCCCATAGGTGTGTGGGTTCATTTCTGTGTCTTCAATTCTGTTCCATTGGTCTATCTGTCTGTCTCTGTACCAATACCATGCAGTTTTTATCACTATTGCTCTGTAATACTGCTTGAGTTCAGGGATAGTGATTCCCCCTGAAGTCCTTTTATTGTTGAGGATAGTTTTAGCTATGCTGGGTTTTTTTGTCACTCCAGATGAATTTGCAAATTGTTCTGTCTAACTCTTTGAAGAAATGGATTGGTATTTTGATGGGGATTGCATTGAATCTGTAGATCGCTTTTGGTAAAATGGCCATTTTTACTATATTAATCCTGCCAATCCATGAACATGAGAGATCTTTCCATCTTCTGAGGTCTTCTTCAACTTCTTTCTTCAGTGTCTTGAAGTTCTTATTGTACAGATCTTTTACTTCTTTGGTTTAAGTCACACTGAGGTACTTTGCATTATTTGGGTCTATTATGAAGGGTGTCGTTTCCCTAATTTCTTTCTTGGCTTGTTTCTCTTTTGTGTAGAGGAAGGCTACTGATTTATTTGAGTTAATTTTATACAAAGCCACTTTGCTGAAGTTGTTTATCAGCTTTAGTAGTTCTCTGGTGGAACTTTTGGGATCACTTAAATATACTATCATATCATCTGCAAATAGTGATATTTTGACTTCTTCTTTTCCGATCTGTATCCCATTGACCTCCTTTTGTTGTCTGATTGCTCTGGCTAGAACTTCAAGATCTATATTGAATAAGTAGGGAGAGAGTGGGCAGACTTGTTTAGTCCCTGATTTTGGTGGGATTGCTTCAAGTTTCTCTCCATTTAGTTTAATGTTAGCAACTGGTTTGCTGTATATGGCTTTTACTATGTTTAGGTATGGGCCTTGAATTCCTATTCTTTCCAGGACTTTTATCATGAAGGGGTGTTGAATTTTGTCAAATGCTTTCTTAGCATCTAATGAAATGATCATGTGGTTTTGTTCTTTCAGTTTGTTTATATAATGGATCACGTTGATTGTTTTCCGTATATTAAACCATCCCTGCATGCCTGGGATGAAGCCTACTTGATCATGGTGGATGATTGTTTTGATGTGCTCTTGGATTCGGTTTGCCAGATTTTTATTGAGTATTTTTGCGTCGATATTCATAAGGGAAATTGGTCTGAAGTTCTCTTTCTTTGTTGGGTCTTTTTGTGGTTTAGGTATAAGAGTAATTGTGGCTTCATAGAAGGAATTCGGTAGTGCTCCATCTGTTTCAATTTTGTGGAATAGTTTGGATAGTATTGGTGTGAGGTCTTCTATGAAGGTCTGATAGAATTCTGAACTAAACCCGTCTGGACCTGGGCTCTTTTTGGTTGGGAGACCTTTTAATGACTGCTTCTATTTCCTTAGGTGTTATGGGTTGTTTAACTGGTTTATCTGTTCCTGATTTAACTTCGATACCTGGTATCTGTCTAGGAAATTGTCCATTTCCTGCAGATTTTCATGTTTTGTTGAATACAGGCTTTTCTAGTAAGATCTGATGATTTTTTGAATTTCCTCTGAATCTGTAGTTATGTCTCCCTTTTCATTTCTGATTTTGTTAGTTTGGACACACTTTCTGTGTCCCCTCGTTAGTCTGGCTAAGGGTTTATCTATCTTGTTGATTTTCTCGAAGAACCAACTTTTGGTTCTGTTGATTCTTTCTATGGTCCTTTTTGTTTCTACTTGGTTGATTTCAGCTCTGAGTTTGATTATTTCCTGCATTCTACTCCTCCTTGGTGTATTTGCTTCTTTTTGTTCTAGAGCTTTTAGGTGTGCTGTCAAGTTGGTGACATATGCTCTTTCCTGTTTCTTTCTGCAGGCACTCAGAGGTATGAGTTTTCCTCTTAGCACAGCTTTCATTGTGTCCCATAAATTTGGGTATGTTGTACCTTCATTTTTATTAAATTCTAAAAAGTTTTTAATTTCTTTCTTTATTTCTTCCTTGACCAGGTTATCATTGAGTAGAGCATTTTTTCAATTTCCACGTATATGTGGGCGTTCTTCCCTTATTGTTATTGAAGACCAGCTTTAGTCCGTGGTGGTCTGATAGCACACATGGGATTATTTCTATCTTTCTGTACCTGTTGAGGCCCGTTTTTTCACCAATTTTATGGTCAATTTTGGAAAAAGTACCATGAGGAGCTGAGAAGAAGGTATATCCTTTTGCTTTAGGAAAGATTGTTCTATAAATATCTGTTAAGTCCATTGGGCTCATGACTCCTCTTAGTCTGTCTACGTCTCTGTTTAATTTCTGTTTCTATTATCTGTCCATTGATGAGAGTGGGGTGTTGAAATCTCCTACTATTATCGTGTGAGGTGCAATGTGGGTTTTGAGCTTTAGTATGGTTTCTTTTACATATGTAGGTGCCCTTGTATTTGGGGCATAGATATTTAGGATTGAGAGTTCATCTTGTGGATTTTTCCCTTGATGAATATGAAGTGTCCTTCTTTATCTTTTTTGATGACTTTTAGTTGAAAATTGATTTTATTTGATATTAGAATGGCTACTCCAGCTTGCTTCTTCCGACCATTTCCTTGGAAAGTTGTTTTCCAGCCTTTCACTCTGAGGTAGTGTCTGTCTTTGTCTCTGAGGTGGTTTCCTGTAGGCAGCAGAATGCAGGGTCCTCGTTGCGTATCCAGTTTGTTAATCTATGTCTTTTTATTGGGGAGTTGAGGCCATTGATATTGAGAGGTATTAAGGAATAGTGATTATTGCTTCCTGTTATATTCATATTTGGATGTGAGGTTATGTTTGTGTGCTTTTTCTTCTCTTTGTTTTGTTGCCAAGAAGATTAGTTTCTTGCTTCTTCTAGGGTATAGCTTGCCTCCTTATGTTCGGCTTTGCCATTTATTATCCTTTGTAGTGCTGTATTTATAGAAAGATATTGTGTAAATTTGGTTTTGTCATGAAATATCTTGGTTTCTCCATCTGTGTTAATTGAGAGTTTTGCAGGATACAGTAACCTGGGCTTGCATTTGTGTTTTCTTAGGGTCTGTATGACATCAGTCCAGGATCTTCTGGCCTTCATAGTTTCTGGCGAGAAGTCTGTTGTGATTCTGATAGGTCTGCCTTTATATGTTACTTGACCTTTTTCCCTTACTGCTTTTAATATTCTTTCTTTATTTTGTGCGTTTGGTGTTTTGACTATTATGTGACAGGAGGAATTTCTTTTCTGGTCCAATCTATTTGGAGTTCTGTAGGCTTCTTGAATGCTTATGGGTATCTCTTTCTTTAGGTTAGGGAAGTTTTCTTCTATGATTTTGTTGAAGATATTTACTGGTCCTTTGAGCTGGGAGTCTTCACTCTCTTCTATACCTGTTATCCTTTGGTTTGATCTTCTCATTGAGTCCTGGATTTCCTGTATGTTTTGGACCAGTAGCTTTTTCCGCTTTACATTATCTTTGACAGTTGAGTCAATGATTTCTATGAAATCTTCTGCTCTTGAGATTCTCTCTTCCCTCTCTTGTATTCTGTTGGTGAAGCTCGTATCTACAGCTCCTGTCTCTTCTTTTGGTTTTCTATATCCAGGGTTATTTCCATGTGTTCTTTCTTGATTGCTTCTATTTCCATTTTTAATTCCTTCAACTGTTTGATTGTGTTTTCCTGGAATTCTTTCAGGGATTTTGTGACTCCTCTCTATGGGCTTCTACTTGTTTATTTGTTTTCCTGGGATTCTTTTAGGGATTTTTGCGATTCCTTTCTGTCGGCTTCTACTTGTTTATTAATATTTTCCTGTGTTTCTCTAAGGGAGTTCTTCACGTCTTTCTTGAAGTCCTCCAGCATCATGATCAAATATGATTTTGAAACTAGATCTGCTTTTCTGGTGTGTTCGGGTATTCCGTGTTTGCTTTGGTGGGAGTATTGTGCTCTGATGATGCCATGTAGTCTTGGTTTCTGTTGCTTGGATTCCTGCGTTTGCCTCTCGCCATCAGAGTATCTGTAATGTTACTTTGTTCTTCTATTTCTGACAGTGACTAGATTATCCTATAAGCCTGTGTGTCAGGGGTGCTGTAGACCTGTTTTCCTGTTTTCTGTCAGCCAGTTATGGGAACAGAGTGTTCTGCTTTCGGGCGTGTAGTTTTTCCTCTCTACAGGTCTTCAGCTGTTCCTGTGGACCTGTGTCCTGAGTTCACCAGGCAGGTCGCTTGGAGCAGGAAGATTTGTCTTACCTGTGGTCCCGAGGCTAAAGTTTGCTCGTGGGGTGCTGTCTATGAGCTCTCCATGGGGGTAACAACCAGGAAGATATCCGCCGCCCTTCCCGGGAGCTTCTGTGCACCAGGGTTCCAGATGGTGTTTGGTGTTTTCCTCTGGAATCAGTAATGTGTGCAGAGTGCAGTCTCTTCCGGTTTCCCAGGTGTGTCTGCCTCTCTGAAAGTTTAGCTCTCCCTCCCACGGGATTTGGGTGCAGAGAACTGTTTATCTGGTTGTTCCCTTCAGGTTCCGGCAGTGTGTCAGATGCAGGCGACCCGCTGCTGCTGTGCCCTTATCCAAGGGAACCCAGAGGCCGTATACAGTTTCCTCTTGGGTCAGAGATGTGGGCAGGGGTGGGCAGTGTTGGTGGTCTCTTCCGCTCTGCAGTCTCAGGAGTGCCCACCTGTCCAGGCGGTGAGGGCTCTCTCCCAGGGCGTTTGGGAGCAGAGAGCTCAGGATGATATTTTCTAGTTCTGTCTATTTGCCTAAGAATTTCATGCAGTCATTGTTTTTAAGAGCAGAGTAAATGTACCACATTTTCTGTATCCATTCCTCTCTTAAAGGACATCTGGTTTCTTTCCAGCTTCTGGCTATTATAAATAAGGCTGCTTTGAATGCAGTGGAGCATGTGTCCTTGTTATATGTTGGAGCAACTTTTGGGTATATGCCCAGGAGTGGTATAGCTGGGTCCTCAGGTAGTAGTATATTCAATTTTCTGACGAACTGACAGACTGATTTCCAGAATGGTTGAACCAGCTTGCAATCCCACCAACTCAGGTGATAGCAGATGCCGGTGAGGATGTGGAGAATGAGGAACACTCAAACACATGATCTTATGAAGGGCATTCTCACTGATACCAAGTTCTCACTGAAAAGCTAAGAGAGAGAGAGAGAGAGAGAGAGAGAGAGAGAGAGAGAGAGAGAGAGAGAGAGAGAGAGAGAGACTGTAAAGTATTCCTATGATTGGTGAAAATCTTATTTTCCTCTTGCCCTTGGGCAAATTGCTCAGCAAATGATCCCACAATGAAAGCATCGTTAATGGAAATTGCACAAAAATTGTCTCTCCAAGTTGCCTGTGTTTTTCACCTGTTGTGTTCATATCATTTTGAGACATGAGACATTTTGGCTTTGTCTATAAGTCATGAAACATATTTTTCAGATTCTTTGTCAATCCACCAAAAATGTCATTTTCCTGAATAAAGTGTTTGTAATTCTCTATATTCACTTCAAAATTCTAGAGAATTTTGTAATTTTTCTTAGTTTTTCTATACCCATACTAGCTTCCTTTGCCTTTATATATTTTTTTCATCTTGCAATGTGCATGTGGTATAATTTATTTCCTCAATAGTACCCAGGCCTCATTAATGATATAAATTATCTGTGTAATCTTTGTAGTGATCATGTATTTGGAGAACTATAGTAGCATGGACACATAGAATACAGGATGGCAAAAAGAAATGAAATGTTCAGCAAATTCTGCTGTTCTACAGAATAATTTCAGACCTATCATAAGGCTGATCACAGTAGCAACATAACATATCTTTCTGTTCCTTATTTTTAAAATTGTTTCTACTATAGTGTTTTCAGAAACAAGTTACACTAAAACCAAGTAAATATATTTGGGTGAAATTTTATTGTAATTCAATAATTTTTTATATATTTCTTCTTTCACAAATCATATATACCTACACTCTTTCTGTTTTTTTCTATTATTATAGTTTATTTGATTTTATTTTTAACACTTAGACACAAATTTAGTGGTTTTTTTCTAGTTATATCAGTCTTTAAAATGTTGTTTAAATTATTAAATGTTGATTGAATACAAGAAAAGAGTATATATGGATGTGCTTGGGATCTGAGAGGAAAGTTATGATCTCCTTTGCATTCAAGATTTTGAGATGAATTCTTCCCATCATGTTGCAGGATATGCTTTGTCTATAGGTCATGAAACATATTTTTCAGATTCTTTGACAATTCAACAAAAATGTCATTTTCCAGAATAAAGAGTTTGTAATTCCCTATATTCACTTCAAAATTCTAGAGAATTTTGTAATTTTTCTTAGTTTTTCTATACCCATACTAGCTTCCTTTGCCTTTATATATTTTTTTCATCTTGTAGTAATTTGGTGACAGTTGATGCCATGGGATTTAAAAGATGATATATTTCTAGGTTTTGGAAACCCATGAGTTCCTGGTTGATTATTATTATTATTAACAGTAGTATCATAGTAGTAGTAGTAACAGTAGTAGTAGTAGTAGTAGTAGTAGTACTAACAGAGGGTGAACTTGGCAGTAGAAGCAAGCAGAATGCACCTTTCCTAGATATTTGCGAGGATTTGATATGGATATGAGATCTTAAGACGTTTTTGAAATATGTTGCAACAAATAAAGTAGTTCATTAATGAAATACAGTACAAACTTATAGTCTCAGATCAGGACTTGATCGAGCTATTTTACTCTTTTGCAAATGTCCTTAGGAAATGTCAAATAATTATCCCTATTGTCCCTTCAAAAGAAACTGTGCATATTCTTTACTAGTGCTTCAAGCCAAAGGCAAACACTAAGAAATTTAGTCTAAATATTCTAAGCTCTTTAAAATGCAACTGTGTATTTTTGTTGATATTATAACGTGTTAAGCTAAGACTTTTTGAAAGTTAAAGTAATCAATTACTCATTTCCTCTGTCTCCATGTACACACTTGAACCAAATAATAACCTTTGTATTGGAATGAAAGATTAAGCCCTCATTTAATTTAGCTTAGATTCTGTTTGTTTTCAATTAAGAAGGGAAAATCCTTTTAGGTACAATAGGTTATTTATATTTGTTTTGTTCCAGTTTTAAAACAAAACAGAGTTTTTTGTTTATGCTCATTACTGTTTGGAAAAGAAATTGCATTAAACACATTGTTGAAATAAAAGTAATTTAAGAAGTAAAAATTAAATTAAATGATTTATTTGTACTCTAATTGTAACCTCATATTTGTCACAATAAAAATGTGATATTTTAAAATATTGAAGGAGATTATATTTTGTTTAATTTGTTAATTAGGCATAAATCTTCATCAAATTCCACATTTATCTCTAAGTCAGAGAAAAATACATTAACAACTCTGGCAATACCCTGACTGTACTTGACCTATACAGCCAGTCACTGGGTAACATTTTCAAATTGAATCAGGAACTATGTTATTTTGAAAATGTGTGTATAACAAATATTATTTCCCAATGATAGTAGCAAGTTGATCCCTAGAACTTTTCCAATATGATATTTTACATGACAAAAGAAAATCTATTTGTGTGAATTATCTCTACATATACTACAACTGAGACTGTTCTAGATTTTTCCAGACTGACTTATTCTATCACATGATCCCAAGATAGCAGAGAAAGTGTTCTACCTGACTTGACAAAAAAGCAGATATGATTAGGACAGAATAGTTGTTAATGCATAGCAACAGAAGGAAGTGAAAGAGGTAAATTGCAGGGGTTTACACACACCTTGATTTTAAGATTTTAGGTGTGTCATCTTCATCTTCATGAAATATATATATATATATATATATATATATGTTACTATGTTACTATGGTTTCATTGATTTGCAATTTGTTACATTTGTTATAGCAGAAATAGGAACTCATCCAGTATATCATATTTCTAGTAGAAATACTTCATTAAATATTTATGCTTAGTGTAGAAACTCTATGTAGATAATAAAAGCTGAATTCTATTATGCTTTGCGCATCATAAAATATGTTCAGTTACTTTGGGAGAAAACCTTGCAGAATCCGAATCTAACCAAGTTTATCTATGGAGAATGTTTTGCTGTTTTTGACAGAAATTGCTGAAGTTGGGAACTGTACATATATTGTGAGATGAAAATTTCCATTGAAAGTTTATGATCAGAACCACTGATGCTCCTTTAACAGTTATATTGCAATTTTTCAGGTGGCAAATTAAAACCAATTATAAATATTATTTCTTTATGTTTATAGAAAGTATTAATTTCATGGAAAAATGCCACTTTTACTCAAAAATTTATTTTTCTCTATAATTAAAATGTATAAACATAAATAAATCATGTTTCTGAATAATCTTTGCAAACTATAACTTTTCATAAACTTGAGTCTAATTGTCGTAGAATTCACACTCATAACAAAAATTTTGGGGCTGGAAAGATGGCTCAGCACTTAAGAGCACTGACTGTTCTTCCAAAGGGCCTGAGTTCAGTTCCTGGCAACCACATGGTGGCTCATATAGTGGTATCTGATGCCTTCTTCTGGTGTGTCTGAAGAAAATTGCAGTGTACTCCATTACATAAAATTAGATAAATGATTCTTTTAAAAAATAGAAAAATGCTAGTAAAACAGGGATAAAATTTTGATTGGTCTTAATTTTTAAATCAACTGATAAAGAGAATTATGACAAATTTTTTTATAGAAAAAAGATTTTTAGTTTAGCTTAAACATGTACATGAGAATCTATAACTCATAAATCAATACAAATTATTCAAAATTAAGCCTAGACATTTACCATACTCATGCAGCAATGTTTTGAAACTTAATTTTGTACTAGAGAGGCAATTCAAAATTGGACTTTAAATCACTTTCTCAATTTGTATAAACCGAAGATATTTAAAATTAATTTCCAGTTGTGTTAGAAATATAGGTTTAAAAATGTGTGGAAAATATATGACCATGAAACTAGACATATATTTTTCTTAAAGCAACTACATGTCTATGAGTATCATTGTCGATATAGTTTATACTTATAAAAGTCATAATTTATACATATTTATTTCCTAAATTACTGTTATCAACTTTTGGTGATTATATTTCATTTATAAAGTGTAAGTAATTTTGTTACATTTTTATATACTCAATATGAATGTTGCATTATTCAGGGTTCTCCAGAATTAGACAACTTACAGAATGAATCTCTCTATATAATAGAAAAGGGATTTATTAAAATGACTTAAGGGCTGTGTTTCTGCTAATGCAACAATGGCTATTTACAAGCGGAAATTTCGAGAATCCAATAGTTGTTCATTTCATGAGGCTAGATGTCTCAGCTAGTCTTCAGTATACATTTAAATCTTGATGTCTCTAATGAAAGTGAAAAGACCTGCTAGAGTGTGCAAGAAAAAGCAGGAGAGAAAGAGAGAGAGAGAGAGAGAGAGAGAGAGAGAGAGAGAGAGAGAGAGAGAGAGAGATCGATCCTTTGCATAACATCTGGGATTAGAAGTGTGTCTTCCCACTTCAAATGAATTAAGGAAAAGTCCCTATCAGGTGTGTACAGTCATTTGGGTTTTAGATGCCAAATGTACTCAAATTGACAACCAAGAATATCCATCAAAGCTTGCCAGCCTATGCAAAGCCTCGTTTACATTTGTTGTTGAGAACTATTTTGATACTATTACCTTTGACTGGAGTTCACTTTTTTCTGTCCCAACTACTTATTCTGTTCATTTGAAGATACAGTGATAGAAGAATGGCAGATATCTTGGAGACAAAGGCACCTTCCTAAGATATGAGAATTTTATCTACACATATAGGTATCTATCATACTAAGTGGTATTGAGACCTATACTTTAGGAATTACATTCTATTACCCTTTCTTTTCTTTCTTGTTGAAATTTTTACATTTATTACTATTGTGTGTATATGTGTATAATGCTTTAGGGAAAGGGTATGCCAAGTGCACATATGGAAATCAGAACGACTTTGTGAAATCAGTTTTCTCTTTTCACATTTACATGATTCCAGGGCTTAAATGTAGATGTTAGCCTCCTGAGGCAAGCCTATTACTCTCTATTGCCATGTTTGAAAGTTTAAGATCCTCTCTTTGACAATCTGCCATTGTCCCTATCTCCTAAAACCTTGCCTACTCCATATTATTGCTTCATCAACTGGAAAGTAGGAGAACTAAAACCATGTACGGAATTAGAT
This sequence comes from Rattus norvegicus, assembly GCF_021556685.1. NCBI lineage: Eukaryota > Metazoa > Chordata > Mammalia > Rodentia > Muridae > Rattus > Rattus norvegicus. The sequence goes on along the minus strand of NC_141542.1, from coordinate 68,815,827 downwards.
CAAACTCATTTGGAAACTTTTTTTCTTGGAAGAGTTCAAATAGATCAGGACTCCACAGTTTGTACTGAACTTGTTGGGAAACTGCAGTTCTATCTCAATGATGTCAAAAAAAGAAAAATATTTCTTAGAACTGTTTAAGCTGAGTTTTTTATTATTGTTGTTTTTATTGTTTTGGGGGGGTAATTTTTTTTATTTATTCACCTTACATTCCAATATCAGGTGTTCCTCTCCTCCCAGTATCCCCTTATGTGGAAACTTTTCATATTCTTTTCTCCCCTTCTGCTTTCAGTCACCACCCTTGGTGTAACCACCCTCCTTCAACCCCTCACTCCTAGTCATACTCCTCAGTCCCCACCCTATGCACATCAGGGACAGTCTCCACTCTTGTTGTCAGGGACTTAGCTGCTCATCCGTTACTTAAGTGCAGGGGCCTAGGCTCAGCTCATGCTAGCTCTTTGTTTGGAGATTCATTCTCAGGAAGCTCCCAAGAGTTCAGGTTATTGCTGTTTTTATTGTTGTTTTTTGGTATTCTTTTGGCTTTTTGTCTGTAGGTCTTCCTATGGTGTCCATGTCATCTTCTAGTCCCTCAATTGTTCCTGCAACTTTTCCATAAGTCTTCTCTAATTCTTCCATAAGAGTATCATTCATAGTGTCAAGGATTGTTTCCTGCTCATGGAAAAAGTCTTAAAATACAGTTTTCTTAAAAATTATATGGCTAGTAAAAATATCTGATATATCTTTAAATTGAAATTCATCGTTTCTGGACATATTGTGGAAAAAAAGAGAAGAGAGAGAAGTGATGAGTTTACATTGATAACTTTGAAAAGAGCTTTAAATAATGCCAACATCAAAATATTCACAAACCAGTTTTTAAATTAGCAAAACTTCTGTTGGTTTTGTAAGCATATCATGACCACATCAAGTTTATTTTTGTCTTTAGAACAAAACACAAGTTAAATAAAAGCAAATGAACTCATAAACTTTTGAACTGAGGCAAGAATAACTAAGGGTGAAGCTTTTAAATTTCACTTAGGACAAAGAGAATACATTGTTGGAGGGTGGCAAGTGTCAATTCGAGAAAATAATTCTTTTCTCTGATAGAAAAGAAATTGCAAATCTTTTTGTATTTTCTTCCATTAAACAAAACCTTAATAAAATATAAAGATTTTAAAAGTCATCTTAAGAGTTTAGAAAGAGATAAGTACACACTGAAAAAAGAGAAAAAAATAGGTTAATAATTTGGTAGGAAAAGGAAGAACTCCACAGAAACATGTCCTGCTACAAAGGTAGTGTAATGACTTAATAAATTGGAAAATTAATCACTTTATTTTAAATTCATTTGCAGATGACCATATTGAGATATGAGAAGCTTGGAAACTTTATAATGCTTACTAAGTCAATTGAAGCTGCAGCTTTATTCTGTACTCAGCTCATTTATTCTCAGAGCTTCAATACCCACAATGTTGTCTTAGTTTTCTTCCAGATGTGCTTACAATGGGACTGCAGCAGCAAGCACACAGAAGAAATCGAATAAAGAGAAAATGAATGACACAGGCACGAGAATGGACTACCACACATAAATAATTAATGAGGCTGGGAGGAGCACTAAGTAGTGTGGACTATATTTAAAATTCCTCCAAATAATAAAAATGGAAGTGGTGAATTAGAATAGAAATAAAGTTTGAGAAATAACTTTTAAGCAAATAATATGCATTTGATTTTCTTTTCATTTAGCATAGTTGGGAACTGCTTTCTAGATCAAAACAGACAAATTTTGGACTTCAGATAAAGTCCAGAAGATGCTTGAATGTCCTTTGCAAATTGACACTGTGATTCTTATAAGCTCACTGATCAGGAATACAACGAGGTATGTAAGAGGTAGAAATACAGTAGATGTCTGCAATCTTTCAAAGAGTTCAAGGAAATAATATAGAAGCTTTAGTCACTGCATATATTCTTTCTCCTCCCAAATACAGAAGGAGCTGGTGTTCGTTCCTACCTTAGATAAAGTTAATTGCAGAGAATCTATAAATAGCATTGAAATTACCTGTGCTTAAAGTATTTTGCTTCTATAAGCACTTAAGTTCAGTAACTATGTTGTCCTTTCATAGAAACTCAATGACAATTCGAAACAAATTCTTTCCTCAAAGCAAATGATGCTATCTCTGACAACTTACTGAATGTTCTGCAAATTATTGTCTGTATTGCCTAAACCACTGGGAAAGTGCTGAAGCACACTTTATGGTACTAATGTTCACATTAGTTCTGACACTCCCTGAGTGAAGGCAGTGCTTGAACTTTTTCTTCCCATCTTTGTGTTCTGTGCTGATTTAAACTCCCCCACCATGTGAATTTGGTATGTACTTTGTCATACAGTATTGATTTATAATATATTCATTTACTTTGGAAGGGTTACTATTTTAAATTTAGTCATCTAGGAAATGTAATTATTCTGGCTGTGTGCCCCTCTGACAGCAAAATTGCAAGTTAGAATGATAAAATGTAGAATGATCTTAGGAAAAGAGAGGGTAAAAACAAGAGAAAAAACATTTGCATAGCAACATCTCAAGAATAACATTTGATGTCAAATAAAACATAAAAATCTTGTCATATCGATGGATATTCCCCTGTCACTTATGTAGCTTGGCATCTTTCCTCTGAAATAGTATATGATGTGTTTTATTTTGCAAATGATTATTTTCTAGTAAAAAATATGATCCACAAGGTCTTTCTGTATTGTATAAATACAGAGAATCTGAATATGCAAAACACTGTATCTATGAAATAGATTGAATGTAAATCAGTAAGACGGTGTCTTCGGGTGTACTGTCATACAGTGATAGAATTCTATGTGTGTATATCACTGTGTGATTCTAACCTATAAGTACACTATTCAGACATTGATGGATACTGATTGTGGTTACTGCTAGGCAATAACTACATGAAACTATAAAGCATTACTTGTTTACTTTTTTAAAACCCCATTGTCATTATATACTAATTCTATGGACCTGAGAAGGTCTTTTCCTTGAAGGTTTTTTTCTTCAGACTGTAACTGAACTTGATTCTTCTATTTTTGTTAAAAATTATATCTAAGATATCTAAGAATGTTAAATTATACATTATTAAATCTTATATTAAAAATCAATAGATCTTTATCAAAATTGTAACAGAATACTTTATAGACATTGAAAGGAAAGTACTTAACTTTATATGGAAAAACAAAAGCACAGGATAGTTAAAACAATCCTCAACAATAAAAGAACTTCTAGAGGTATCATCCTTGATTTCAAGGTGAACTGCAGAGCTACCTCAACACAAAAACACATTATAGTCATATAAAACCTGACACAGTAACCAATGGAATCAAATCAAAGACACAGAAATGAAATAAAACCTTACACCTAGGGATACCTGATTTCTTTTAAAAAAAATCCAAAAAGATACAGCCATAAAATGAAATCGTTGTCCACAAATGGTGCTGCTCAAACTGGATACCTGAATGTGTAAGAATGAAAATCGATCCATGTTTGACACCATGTACAAAACTCAATACACAGTGTAGCAAAGGCAAAGATACACTGACTTGATTGAAAAGGAAATGAGGAATAACCCTGGAGTCATAGTCACAGGAGACAACTTCCTGAACTGAAGAGTTCACTAAGGCACTAAGATCAACAATCAAAAATAAATGGTAGCTGGTGAAACTGAAAGTCTTCTGTAAGGCAAAGAACTCCTTCAGTAGGACAAAACAACAGCCTACAGAATGGGAAAACATTTTCACCATCCACTGATAGAGAGCTAATAAAGCAAAACGCACATAGAATTCAAGAAAGTACACATCAACGATTCAAATAATCTAACTTAAAAATGAAGTAGAGATCTAAATACAGAATAAATAGAGGAATCTCAAATGACTGATAAACAGAAACGTCAAAATGTTCAACATTCTTAGCCATTGGAAAAATGTAAATCAAAAGTACATTGGATTACATCTTATACCTCTGAGAATGGCTAAGATGAACAAAAACAAAAACAAACAAACAACAACAAAAATATCCACAATGACAGCTCATGCTGGCAAGAATGTGAAGCAAGGAAAACAGTCATCCATTGCTAGTAGGAGTGCAAACTGATACAACCACTTTGGAAATCAAAATGGTGATTCCATAGAAAACTGAAAATTGATCTACCTCAAGACTCAACTATACCAGTCTTCAACATATACTCAAGGACGCCGCATCCTACCACAAAGACACTCACTCAACAATGCCTTCATAATAGCCAGAAACTAGAAACAACCTAGATGTCCTTCAACTGAAAGTAATGGATAAAGAAAATGTGGAACATTTGCACAATGGAGTATTATTATACAGCGGGGAAAACAGTTGCATTATGAAATTTGAAAGCACATGGATACAAATAGAAAAAAAATGGTCCTGTGTGAGGTAACCCAGACTCAGAAAGACAAACATGGTATGTACTTATTTATAAGTAAATAAGAGATGTAAAGTCAAGGATAACTGTGCTATAATCCACTATCCCAAAGAAGTCAAGTAACAAGGAGGGCTCTGAAGAAACTCATGGATCTCTCTGGGAAATGGGAATAAAATAGCTGGTGGACTGGGAGCCAGTGGGTATTGGACAGGAGGGAACATGCAGTTGGGATTGATTTAGTGAGATAGTACAGGGGGAGATGAGTGGAGTTGAATGAGTGGGGCGCATGGTGATTTGTATGCAGAGGAAACTCCCAGATGAACCCTAGTGAGGATTCTTAGCAATGGAGCCTGAACTGGCCATTTTCTTTAAATAGGCAAGATTTCCAGTGATTGGCTCAAACGCAACCACAAGACTTTGACCTACAATCTGTCATGCTTTCAAGATGTGCTAGGAAATCAATGATGGGCCTATTTTGAGTCCCATGCCAAGAGAGGAAGTCCATGCTCAACACTGCCTGGATGACCACAAACCAGAGGCAGGATAGTTCAGAAACCTACGGTAGGAAAAAATTACAATAAAATTATTCATGAAGATATGGTACTATACTCATAGCTTCATGCCTAGTCCAATCATCATAAGAGAGGCTTCCTTCAGAAACTGATTGGAATAGATGCACAGCCAAACATTAGGTGGAGAGAAAGCTCACATTGGAGGTTTCCCTCAGGTCCCACACTTTACAGCTCAGAGAAACCCCAGGGAAAAAGAGAAGTAGGAATTTTAGGAGCCAGAGATGTCAAAGACAATAAGAGAATACTGCCTGGCTTGTAGGGGTTCATAGAGATTGAAATAGCAATCAAGGTTTGTCTGTCTTGGTCTGGACTAGGTCCTTTGAATATGTTATATGTTAGCTTAGTGTTTTAGTTGGACTCCTAACAGTGGGAATGGGTATGTCTCTGACTCTTTTGCCTACTCTTATGACCACTTTCTTCCTACTCTCTTGACTTGTCCATTTTGGTATGAGGGTTTGTGCCCGGGCTTATTGTATCTTTTTACATCCTGTTAGGTTGATATCCCTTGGAGGAAGAGTAATTGTGGGAAAATGGAAGGAGGGGTTGCTGAAAGGAGTAGAAGGAGGGGAAACTCCATTCAAGATGTATGATAGAAGAATAAATTAAAAATAAATAAAAATAGTATTAATCAAAGTCCTCAAGGATAGAATCAGATCATCCCTTTTGATTGATTAAACTTACTTTCAAAGTGGATTCACAGGAAGACAACATCCAAAACCTGTGAAATTGTCTAAAATCAATTTATTTACTTTACATTTTGATTCCCACTTCCCCTCCGTCATCTTCTCCCAGTCCCTTCCTCTTACCTCACCTTTTCCCCATAGCCGACTCCATTGCTTTTCAGATAATCAGCGTGTTCAACTGGATATCAATGCTTTGTGATTTCATATGCCTTGGCATGAAAAGTTACAGTAGAACTAGGTATATCTTTTTCTATTGTGCCTAGACAAGGCAGCCCAGTAGAGAAAAGGGATCCAAAGGCAGGCAACAGTGTCAGAGATAGTTTCTGCTCCAATTGTTAAGGGGCCTCACATGAAGACCAAGGTACATATCTGTAACATAAATGTAGGGTGATTAAGTCCATTCCTATGCATGATCTCTGGTTGGTGGTTCAGTCTCTATAAGCCCCTATAGGCCCAGGCTAGTAGATTCTGTAGTTTTTCTTCTGGTGTTTTTGACCAATATGACTCCTTCGCTCCTTCCTACCCCCATTCAAGATTCCCTGAATGTTACCTCATGCTTTTCTGTGGATCTCTGCAGCTGTTTCTATCAGCTGCTGAGTGAATCCTCTCCGATTAGAGTGATGCTAGGTTCCTGTCTGCAAGTATTGCAAAATATCATTAATAGGGTCAAGACCGTTCTCATGGTATGGATCTGAAGTTTTAACATCTTTCGTTTTTTGGTGGCAGCTGGTGAAGTTAGGTCCCATTTCACAGCAATAAATACCTTATAGTAGAAGGTATGGAAATATAAAACTATGCTAGCAGGATCCTAAACTTTCTTTATTTCTGGCTTGTCATTTTGAAACCTGCTCAGTCTATCAGGGAAAACTTTCAGCTCTAACAATGGTGTATATCATTTGACTATTTACAGTGAGAGAGAAGTCTCTAGAACTACGCTCCCTCTATGAGGAATGATCTAAACACAAACACACACATACACAATCATGTCATTCCATCATCATATCTCCAGCTGTTTTGCTGGCTACTCTGGAGAAAGCTGGCAGAGAACTATACCTATGCGTCCTGTCAGGAATGTGCTATTGAAACTCAAGCTTTTGCCATAGGAATTGAAATTTTAAACTTTTGCCTTAGAAATGTGGTTGATATCACACAACCTTTAATAACAATATCAGTACATGATAGTTAACATAAATTTTAAAAACTAAGATAAGTCTACTGATGGAATGTGAAGGATGGATTTGAAAAGCATTATTAGAAAAATTTGTCAAAGTCTTGGCTAAAATTTTGAAAATTACTTGGGGCACAGAGAATAGGTAGCATAAATATTGTTGTTAAATGTTGTTTGAGTAATACAAAGTAAAGTGAAAAGGAAGTAAAATTAGGCATAATTTCCTCAACTGAACAATGAAGTGAATTAGTATTCTAACATGGTATAGGGGTGAAGACTCTGGATTTAATCACGGGCAGGTAATGTGCTTATAGTACTTTTACCAGAAGGAGAGCAGCGATGGGTTTGGGTTTTGAAGTGAAAGTTGGAGAAGAACAGTATCTCTTGTACATGTTTGAAATTAAAGACACATTCTTAGAGGTGTTAGAAAGTGTGGAATGATCTTTAAAAACTATGGCCAATGAAGTGTGACTTTAAGTTCACTCTGTAGATAACATATGATGGTCTAAAGCCAAGTTCATCCTTTGCCAGACTTGTTTTCAGTTAAGTTACTTCATTTTCATGGATCTTAAAAGGAAGCCAGATTTAAATTTGATTAAGAAAATGTCATATCTCATATGTAGATAAGTTTGACAACTAAGAATAAATACTTCTATGGATCTGAGAAGAGATTAAGCCCAAGAGATCATTATGGTATATCATGGATTTGGTTATTTTTCTCTTTCATGATATCCTTAAACCCATGGGAGGAGTCATTTTCGCACAATACAATGTCACATATGATGTTGCTTTACTAATGACTGAGTAAGCCTCCAAGGAGGGCTTACAATGGGGTCACCTGCCTGACAAAGCCGAGAGGATAAAGGGAAAGGGCCCAGGAAGAAGCTTCTACAAATTCTAAACAGAGAATATTATTTTCTGGCCAAATACTAAAGCGTAACTAATGGTGACTTGGATTGTGGAAAATAAAAAGCTTTAATTTGAATTGTGAACACTAATATTCCAATGAAAAAAGAAACCAAAATGTTTGTAGACTAGGTTAAAATTGCTAGAGCCCATTATCAGCCATCCCTTTGTTTTCAGTAGAATCTGAAATCCTAACATTATTAAACCTAAACATCAGGTTCCATATATTTCCCAGGATAAAGATCACTACATGCAGCATCTGTTAAGACACTCTCATTTATCCCGAAGAGACCTCAAAGTTAATAAATTGAAATGTAAGATCCTCTCTCTGCCAATATTGTTACTCATTGTGTTGTTTTAATTTCAAGTGACATCAACATTTATCTACTTTCTCATATTAAAAAATGAACCTTCTATCTGTACCCACCACATTGCTTATATTCAATCAGAAAAAAATAGGTTGTACTTAATCCATATATTGTGCAACACCAAATACACACACACACACACACACACACACACACACACACACAGAGAGAGAGAGAGAGAGAGAGAGAGAGA